>NC_091191.1:26880469-26887969 GCF_040958095.1 Procambarus clarkii | reverse complement strand
GCAACACTTTCCCCAAATTACCAAATATCTGTGAGAAAATTAAGGTGGCAAGAAGTGTAACACTTCTGGAGCTGGTTGCCATGTGCAAATTTCCGGGCATAAAATATTCCAAGTAATTATAAATGACGTGTTTACAACGTGCGATAGTTATAAAGACAATCATATAAAGCATCTGAAGAAGACACCATTGTATACAAGTATATAATGTGACATAGTACGTAATTTTCCTATCTAACAAATCCCAAAAATGCCGAACTCTCTATAATAATTAATAATAATAATAATAATAATAATAATCATGTTCGATATCTTTAACAATAAATTTCTGTTTAAATGAGGTTTGTGCAAAGAAGGCAGACGCTTTGGGGCTGGTCTCATTAAATTTTCATAATATATATTCTGATCATTATCGGAATGGTCACCTCCCCCACAACCCCGTGTCCACTCAATGTCAGCACTGCTATATACCCATTCTTCACGAACAGTCTGTTAATGTGAAATGTTCAGGGCTGAGACTGTAGGCTTTATCACATGCACAACGGATGACACAACTGCTTTATAGTGGCATCTATATAAATAGGTATATTGACGGAAAAGGCATGGAGAGAAATATGTGGTAGTATTGAGCGGGAAGTAGAGGAGGTGAAATGAAAGTGGGTGGAGAGTGAAGTGGAGGTGTGGTGTGTGGAGACAGGTGGGGGTGGTGTGTGGAGACAGGTGGGGGTGGTGTGTGGAGACAGGGGGGGGTGTGTGGAGACAGGTGGGGGTGGTGTGTGGAGACAGGGGGGTGTGGTGTGTGGAGACAGGTGGGGGTGGTGTGTGGAGACAGGTGGGGTGTGTGTGTGGAGACAGGGGGGGTGGTGTGTGGAGACAGGTGGGGGTGGTGTGTGGAGACAGGGGGGTGTGTGGAGACAGGGGGGGGTGGTGTGTGGAGACAGGGGGGGGTGTGTGGAGACAGTGGGGGGGTGTGTGGAGATAGGGGGTGGGGTGTGGAGACAGGGCGGGGGTGGTGTGTGGAGACAGGGGGGGTGGTGGGTGTGTGGAGACAGGTGGGGGTGGTGTGTGGAGACAGGGGGTGTGGTGTGTGGAGACAGGGGGGGGGTGTGTGGAGGACAGGGGGGGGGTGGTGTGTGGAGACAGGGGGGTGTGGTGTGTGGAGACAGGGGGGGGTGTGTGGAGACAGGGGGGGGTGTGTGGAGACAGGCGGGGGTGGTGTGTGGAGACAGGCGGGGGTGGTGTGTGGAGACAGGCGGGGGGTGGTGTGTGGAGACAGGTGGGGGTGGTGTGTGGAGACAGGGGGGTGTGGTGTGTGGAGACAGGTCGGGGGTGGTGTGTGGAGACAGGGGGGGGTGGTGTGTGGAGACAGTGGGATGGTGTGTGGAGACAGGTGGCGGGTGGAGTGTGGAGACAGGTGGGGTGTGGTGTGTGAGACAGGGGGGGGTGTGTGGAGACAGGGGGGGGGTGGTGTGTGGAGACAGGCGGGGGTGGTGTGTGGAGACAGGCGGGGGTGGGTGTGTGGAGACAGGCGGGGGTGGTGTGTGGAGACAGGGTGGGGGTGGTGTGTGGAGACAGGTGGGGGGTGGTGTGTGGGAGACAGGTGGGGGTGGTGTGGTGGAGACAGGTGAGGGGTGGTGTGTGAGAACAGGTGGGGGGTGTGTGGAGACAGGGGGGGGTGTGTGTGGAGACAGGGGGGTGGTGTGTGGAGACAGGTGGGGTGGTGTGTGGAGACAGGTGGGGGTGGTGTGTGGAGACAGGGGGGGTGTGTGGGAGACAGGGGTGGTGTGTGGAGACAGGTGGGGGTGGTGTGTGGAGACAGGTGGGGGTGGTGTGTGGAGACAGGGGGGGTGGTGTGTGGAGACAGGGGGGGTGGTGTGTGGAGACAGGTGGGGGGTGGTGTGTGGAGACAGGGGTGTGGTGTGTGGAGACAGGTGGGGGTGGTGTGTGGAGACAGGCGGGGGTGGTGTGTGGAGACAGGTGGGGGTGGTGTGTGGAGACAGGTGGGGTGTGTGTGTGGAGACAGGTGGGGTGGTGTGTGGAGACAGGTGGGGGTGGTGTGTGGAGACAGGTGGGGGTGGTGTGTGGAGACAGGTGGGGGTGGTGTGTGGAGACAGGTGGGTGGTGTGTGGAGACAGGTGGGTGGTGTGTGGAGACAGGTGGGTGGTGTGTGGAGACAGGTGGGGTGTGGTGTGTGGAGACAGGGGGGGTGGTGTGTGGAGACAGGTGGGGGTGGTGTGTGGAGACAGGTGGGGGTGGTGTGTGGAGACAGGTGGGTGGTGTGTGGAGACAGGTGGGGGTGGTGTGTGGAGACAGGTGGGTGGTGTGTGGAGACAGGTGGGTGGTGTGTGGAGACAGGTGGGGGTGGTGTGTGGAGACAGGTGGGGGTGGTGTGTGGAGACAGGCGGGGGGTGTGTGGAGACAGGTGGGGGTGGTGTGTGGAGACAGGTGGGGGTGGTGTGTGGAGACAGGTGGGGTGTGTGTGGAGACAGGCGGGGTGGTGTGTGGAGACAGGTGGGTGGTGGTGTGGAGACAGGGGGTGGTGTGTGGAGACAGGTGGGTGGTGTGTGGAGACAGGTGGGTGGTGTGTGGAGACAGGTGGGGTGGTGTGTGGAGACAGGTGGGGGTGGTGTGTGGAGACAGGCGGGGGTGGTGTGTGGAGACAGGGGGGTGGTGTGTGGAGACAGGGGGTGGTGTGTGGAGACAGGCGGGGGTGGTGTGTGGAGACAGGTGGGGTGTGGTGTGTGGAGACAGGTGGGTGGTGTGTGGAGACAGGTGGGGGGTGGTGTGTGGAGACAGGTGGGTGGTGTGTGGAGACAGGTGGGGTGGTGTGTGGAGACAGGTGGGGGTGGTGTGTGGAGACAGGTGGGGTGGTGTGTGGAGACAGGTGGGGTGGTGTGTGGAGACAGGCGGGGGTGGTGTGTGGAGACAGGTGGGGTGGTGTGTGGAGACAGGTGGGGTGGTGTGAGACAGGTGGGGTGGTGTGTGGAGACAGGTGGGGGTGGTGTGTGGAGACAGGTGGGGTGGTGTGTGGAGACAGGTGGTGTGGTGTGGAGACAGGTGGGGGTGGTGTGTGGAGACAGGTGGGGTGTGTGTGTGGAGACAGGTGCGGGGTGGTGTGTGGAGACAGGGAGGGAGGTGTTGGTGGAGACAGGTGGGGGTGGTGTGTGGAGACAGGGGCGGGGGTGGGTGTGTGGAAGGACAGGCGGGGGTGTGGTGTGTGGAGACAGGTGGGTGGTGTGGTGGAGACAGGTGGGGTGGTTGTGTGGAGACAGGTGGGGGTGGTGTGTGGAGGACAGGTGGGGGGTGGTGTGTGGAGACAGGTGGGGGTGGTGTGTGGAGACAGGTGGGGGGTGGTGTTGTGGAGACAGGCGGGGGGGATGGTGTGTGGAGACAGGTGTTGGTGGTGTGTGGAGACAGGTGGGTGTCGTGTGTGGAGACAGGTGGGGGTTGTGTGTGAGACAGGTGGGGGTGGTGTGTGGAGACAGGTGGGGGTGGTGTGTGGAGACAGGGGGGGTGGTGTGTGGAGACAGGGGGTGGTGTGTGGAGACAGGTGGGGGTGGTGTGTGGAGACAGGCGGGGTGTGGTGTGTGGAGACAGGTGGGGTGGTGTGTGGAGACAGGTGGGGGTGTGTGTGGAGACAGGTGGGGTGGTGTGTGGAGACAGGTGGGGGTGGTGTGTGGAGACAGGTGGGGTGGTGTGTGGAGACAGGTGGGGGTGGTGTGTGGAGACAGGTGGGGGTGGTGTGTGGAGACAGGGGGGTGGTGTGTGGAGACAGGTGGGGGTGGTGTGTGGAGACAGGTGGGGGTGGTGTGAGACAGGTGGGTGGTGTGTGGAGACAGGTGGGGGTGGTGTGTGGAGACAGGTGGGGGTGGTGTGTGGAGACAGGTGGGTGGTGTGTGGAGACAGGTGGGGTGGTGTGTGGAGACAGGCGGGGGTGGTGTGTGGAGACAGGTGGGGGTGGTGTGTGGAGACAGGTGGGGGTGTGTGTGTGGAGACAGGTGGGGGTGGTGTGTGGAGACAGGTGGGGGTGTGTGTGTGGAGACAGGTGGGTGGTGTGTGGAGACAGGTGGGGGGGTGTGTGGAGACAGGTGGGGGTGGTGTGTGGAGACAGGTGGGGGTGGTGTGTGGAGACAGGTGGGGGTGGTGTGTGGAGACAGGTGGGGGTGGTGTGTGGAGACAGGTGGGGGTGGTGTGTGGAGACAGGCGGGGGTGTGTGTGGAGACAGGCGGGGGTGGTGTGTGGAGACAGGGGGGTGGTGTGTGGAGACAGGTGGGGGTGGTGTGTGGAGACAGGTGGGGGTGGTGTGTGGAGACAGGTGGGGTGGTGTGTGGAGACAGGTGGGGTGGTGTGTGGAGACAGGTGGGGGTGGTGTGTGGAGACAGGTGGGTGGTGTGTGGAGACAGGTGGGGGTGGTGTGTGGAGACAGGCGGGGGTGGTGTGTGGAGACAGGTGGGGGTGGTGTGTGGAGACAGGTGGGGGTGGTGTGTGGAGACAGGTGGGGGTGGTGTGTGGAGACAGGTGGGGTGGTGTGTGGAGACAGGCGGGGTGGTGTGTGGAGACAGGTGGGGGTGGTGTGTGGAGACAGGTGGGGGTGGTGTGTGAGACAGGCGGGGGTGGTGTGTGGAGACAGGTGGGTGGTGTGTGGAGACAGGTGGGTGGTGTGTGGAGACAGGTGGGGTGGTGTGTGGAGACAGGCGGGGTGGTGTGTGGAGACAGGTGGGGTGGTGTGTGGAGACAGGGGGGTGGTGTGTGGAGACAGGTGGGTGTGTGTGGAGACAGGTGGGGGTGGTGTGTGGAGACAGGTGGGGTGGTGTGTGAGACAGGTGGGGGGTGGTGTGGAGACAGGTGGGGTGGTGTGTGGAGACAGGTGGGTGGTGTGTGGAGACAGGTGGGGGTGTGGTGGAGACAGGTGGGTGGTGTGTGGAGACAGGTGGGTGGTGTGTGGAGACAGGTGGGTGGTGTGTGGAGACAGGTGGGGTGGTGTGTGGAGACAGGTGGGGGTGGTGTGTGGAGACAGGTGGGGGTGTGTGTGGAGACAGGTGGGGGTGGTGTGTGGAGACAGGTGGGTGTGGTGTGTGGAGACAGGTGGGTGGTGTGTGGAGACAGGTGGGGTGGTGTGTGGAGACAGGTGGGTGGTGTGTGGAGACAGGTGGGTGGTGTGTGGAGACAGGTGGGGGTGGTGTGTGGAGACAGGTGGGGTGGTGTGTGGAGACAGGTGGGTGGTGTGTGGAGACAGGTGGGTGGTGTGTGGAGACAGGTGGGGGTGGTGGAGACAGGGGGGGTGGTGTGGAGACAGGGGGGGGTGTGTGGAGACAGGTGGTGGGGTGTGTGGAGACAGGGGGGGTGGTGTGTGGAGACAGGTGGGGGTGGTGTGTGGAGACAGGTGGGTGGTGTGTGGAGACAGGTGGGGTGGTGTGTGGAGACAGGTGGGGGTGGTGTGTAGACAGGGGGGGGTGTGTGGAGACAGGTGGGTGGTGTGTGGAGACAGGTGGGGGTGGTGTGTGGAGACAGGTGGGGGTGGTGTGTGGAGACAGGTGGGTGGTGTGTGGAGACAGGTGGGTGGTGTGTGGAGACAGGTGGGGTGTGGTGTGTGGAGACAGGTGGGTGGTGTGTGGAGACAGGTGGGGGTGGTGTGTGAGACAGGTGGGGGTGGTGTGTGGAGACAGGTGGGGGTGGTGTGTGGAGACAGGTGGGGGTGGTGTGTGGAGACAGGTGGGTGGTGTGTGGAGACAGGTGGGGTGGTGTGTGGAGACAGGTGGGGGTGGTGTGTGGAGACAGGTGGGTGGTGTGTGGAGACAGGTGGGGTGGTGTGTGGAGACAGGGGGGGTGGTGTGTGGAGACAGGTGGGGTGGTGTGTGGAGACAGGTGGGTGGTGTGTGGAGACAGGTGGGTGGTGTGTGGAGACAGGTGGGTGTGGTGTGTGGAGACAGGTGGGTGGTGTGTGGAGACAGGTGGGGGTGGTGTGTGGAGACAGGTGGGGTGTGGTGTGTGGAGACAGGCGGGGGTGTGTGTGGAGACAGGTGGGGGTGGTGTGTGGAGACAGGTGGGGGTGGTGTGTGGAGACAGGTGGGTGGTGTGTGGAGACAGGTGGGTGGTGTGTGGAGACAGGTGGGGTGGTGTGTGGAGACAGGTGGGGGTGGGTGTGGAGACAGGTGGGGGTGGTGTGTGGAGACAGGTGGGGTGGTGTGTGGAGACAGGGGGTGGTGTGTGGAGACAGGGGGGTGGTGTGTGGAGACAGGTGGGGTGGTGTGTGGAGACAGGTGGGGTGGTGTGTGGAGACAGGTGGGGTGTGGTGTGTGGAGACAGGTGGGTGGTGTGTGGAGACAGGTGGGGGTGTGTGTGGAGACAGGTGGGGTGGTGTGTGGAGACAGGTGGGGGGTGTGTGGAGACAGGTGGGGGTGGTGTGTGGAGACAGGTGGGGGTGGTGTGTGGAGACAGGTGGGGTGGTGTGTGGAGACAGGTGGGGGTGGTGTGTGGAGACAGGGGGTGGTGTGTGTGGAGACAGGCGGGGTGGTGTGAGACAGGTGGGGTGGTGTGTGGAGACAGGTGGGGGTGGTGTGTGGAGACAGGTGGGGGTGGTGTGTGGAGACAGGTGGGTGGTGTGTGGAGACAGGTGGGGGTGGTGTGTGGAGACAGGCGGGGGTGGTGTGTGGAGACAGGTGGGGGTGGTGTGTGGAGACAGGTGGGGGGGTGTGTGGAGACAGGTGGGGTGGTGTGTGGAGACAGGGGGTGTGGTGTGTGGAGACAGGTGGGTGGTGTGTGGAGACAGGTGGGGGTGGTGTGTGGAGACAGGTGGGGGTGGTGTGTGGAGACAGGTGGGTGGTGTGTGGAGACAGGTGGGGGTGGTGTGTGGAGACAGGTGGGGGTGGTGTGTGGAGACAGGTGGGGGTGGTGTGTGGAGACAGGGGGGTGGTGTGTGGAGACAGGGGGGGTGGTGTGTGGAGACAGGCGGGGTGGTGTGTGGAGACAGGTGGGGGTGTGTGTGGAGACAGGTGGGGTGGTGTGTGGAGACAGGTGGGGGTGGTGTGTGGAGACAGGTGGGGGTGGTGTGTGGAGACAGGTGGGGTGGTGTGTGGAGACAGGTGGGTGGTGTGTGGAGACAGGTGGGGGTGGTGTGTGGAGACAGGCGGGGTGTGTGTGGAGACAGGTGGGGGTGGTGTGTGGAGACAGGTGGGGGGTGTGTGGAGACAGGTGGGGTGGTGTGTGGAGACAGGTGGGGGTGGTGTGTGGAGACAGGTGGGGGTGGTGTGTGGAGACAGGTGGGTGGTGTGTGGAGACAGGTGGGGTGGTGTGTGGAGACAGGTGGGGGTGGTGTGTGGAGACAGGTGGGGTGGTGTGTGGAGACAGGTGGGTGGTGTGTGGAGACAGGGGGGTGGTGTGTGGAGACAGGTGGGTGGTGTGTGGAGACAGGTGGGGGTGGTGTGTGGAGACAGGCGGGGGTGTGTGTGGAGACAGGGGGGTGGTGTGTGGAGACAGGTGGGGTGGTGTGTGGAGACAGGTGTG
>NC_091191.1:26775572-26879969 GCF_040958095.1 Procambarus clarkii | reverse complement strand
CATGCACCACCACCACCACACGGCGCTGCATGCACCACCACCACCACACCTCGCTGCATGCACCACCACGCCACAACAGGGCGCTGCATGCCACCACCACCACCACACGGCGCTGCATGCACCACCACACCACCACACGCTCTGCATGTACCACCACCACCACACGGCGCGCATGCACCACCACCACCACACAGCGCTGCAGCACCACCACCACCACACGGCGCTGCATGCACCACCACCACCCACCACACACGGCGCTGCATGCACCACCACCACCACCACACAGCGCTGCATGCACCACCAGCCACCACACAGCGTTGCATGCACCACCCCACCACACGGCGCTGCAGCACCACCACCACTACCACACGGGCGCTGCATGCACCACCACCACACGGCGCTGCATTCACCACCACCACACGGCGCTGCATGCACCACCACCACCACCACACGGCGCTGCATGCACCACCACCACACGGCGCTGCATGCACCGCCACCACACGGCGCTGCATTCACCGCCACCACACGGCGCTGCATGCACTACCACCACCACCACACGGAGCTGCGTGCACCACCACCACCACACAGCGCTGCATGCACCACCACCACACGGCGCTGCATGCACCGCCACCACACGGCGCTGCATGCACCACCACCACCACACGGCGCTGCATGCACCACCACCACCACCACACGGCGCTGCATGCACCATCACCACACGGCACTGCATGCACCACCACCACCACCACACGGCGCTGCATGCACCACCACCACACGGCGCTGCATGCACCACCACCACCACCACACGGCGCTGCATGCACCACCACCCACCACACGGCGCTGCATGCACCACCACCACACCTCGCTGCATGCACCACCACCACCACCACACGGCGCTGCATGCACCACCACCGCCACAACAGGGCGCTGCATGCACCACCACCACCACACGGCGCTGCATGCACCACCACCACCACACCTCGCTGCATGCACCACCACCACCACCACAACGGCGCTGCATGCACCACCACCGCCACAACAGGGCGCCTGCATGCCCACCACCACCACACGGCGCTGCATGCACCACCACCCCACCACCTCGCTGCATGCACCACCACCGCCACAACAGGGCGCTGCATGCACCACCACCACCACACGGCGCTGCATGCACCACCACCACCACACCTCGCTGCATGCACCACCACCGCCACAACAGGGCGCTGCATGCACCACCACCACCACACGGCGCTGCATGCACCACCACCACCACCACACAGCTCTGCATGTACCACCACCACCACACGGCGCTGCATGCACCACCACCACCACACAGCGCTGCATGCACCACCACCACCACACGGCGCTGCATGCACCACCACCACCACCACCACACGGCGCTGCATGCACCACCACCACCACCACACAGCGCTACATGCACCACCGCCACCACACAGCGTTGCATTCACCACCACCACCACACGGCGCTGCATGCACCACCACCACTACCACACGGCGCTGCATGCACCACCACCACACGGCGCTGCATGCACCTCCACCACACGGCGCTGCATGCACCACCACCACCACCACACGGCGCTGCATGCACCACCACCACCACCACCACACGGCGCTGCATTCACCGCCACCACACGGCGCTGCATGCACCACCACCTCACGGCGCTGCATGCACCACCACCACCACCACACGGCGCTGCATTCACCGCCACCACACGGCGCTGCATGCACCATTACCACCACCACAAGGGGCTGCATGCACCACCACCACACGGCGCTGCATGCACCACCACCACCACCACACGGCGCTGCATTCACCACCACCACACGGCGCTGCATGCACCACCACCACCACCACACGGCGCTGCATGCACCACCACCACTCGGCGCTGCATTCACCGCCACCACACGGCGGTGCATGCACCACAACCCCACGGCGCTGCATGCACCACCACCACACGGCGCTGCATGCACCACCACCACACGGCGCTGCATGCACCACCACCACACGGCGCTGCATGCACCACCACCACACGGCGCTGCATGCACCGCCACCACACGGCGCTGCATTCACCGCCACCACACGGCGCTGCATGCACTACCACCACCACCACACGGAGCTGCGTGCACCACCACCACCACACTGCGCTGCATGCACCACCACCACACGGCGCTGCATGCACCGCCACCACACGGCGCTGCATGCACCACCACCACCACCACACCTCGCTGCATGCACCACCACCACACGGCGCTGCATGTACCACCACCACCACCACACCCCGCTGCATGCACCACCACCACATGGCGCTGCATGCACCACCACCACACGGCGTTGCATGCACCACTACCACCACCACACCTCGCTGCATGCACCACCACCACACGGCGCTGCATGCCACCACCACCATGACCACACGGCGCTGCATGCACCACCACCGCCACCACACGGCGCTGCATGCACCACCACCACCACACCTCGCTGCATGCACCACCACCTCCAGACGGCGCTGCATGCACCACCACCACCACACGGCGCTGCATGCACCACCACCACCACCACACGGCGCTGCATGCACCACCACCACACGGCGCTGCATGCACCACCACCACACGGCGCTGCATGCACCACCACCACACGGCGCTGCATGCACCACCACCACCACCACACGGCGCTGCATGCACCACTACCACCACACGGCGCTGAATGCACCACCACCACACGGCGCTGCATGCACCACCACCACCACCACACGGCGTTGCATGCACCACCACCACACGGCGCTGCATGCACCACCACCACACGGCGCTGCATGCACCACCACCACACGGCGCTGCATGCACCACTACCACCACCACACCTCGCTGCATGCACCACCACCACACGGCGCTGCATGCACCACCACCATCACCACACGGCGCTGCATGCACCACCACCGCCACCACACGGCGCTGCATGCACCACCACCACCACACCTCGCTGCATGCACCACCACCACCACACGGCGCTGCATGCACCACTACCACCACATGGCGCTGCATGCACCACCACCACCACCACACGGCGCTGCATGCACCACCACCACCACCACACGGCGCTGCATTCACCACCACCACACGGCGCTGCATGCACCACCACCACCACCACACGGCGCTGCATGCACCACCACCACCACACGGCAATGCATGCACCACCACCACCACCACACCTCGCTGCATGCACCACCACCACCACACGGCGCTGCATGCACCACCACCGCCACAACAGGGCGCTGCAGGCACCACCACCACCACACGGCGCTGCATGCACCACCACCACCACACCTCGCTGCATGCACCACCACCGCCACCACACGGCGCTGCATGCACCACCACCGCTACAACAGGCCGCTGCGTGCACCACCACCACCACACGGCGCTGCATGCACCACCACCACCACACCTCGCTGCATGCACCACCACCGCCACAACAGGGCGCTGCATGCACCACCACCACCACACGGCGCTGCATGCACCACCACCACACAGCGCTGCATGCACCACCACCACCACACGGCGCTGCATGCACCACCACCACCACACAGCGCTGCATGCACCACCACCACCACACGGCGCTGCATGCACCACCACCACCACACGGCGCTGCATGCACCACCACCACCACCACCACACGGCGCTGCATGCACCACCACCACCACCACACAGCGCTGCATGCACCACCACCACCACGCGGCGCTGCATGCACCACCACCACTACCACACGGCGCTACATGCACCACCACCACCACACGGCGCTGCATCACCACCACCACCACCACCACATGGCGCTGCATGCACCACCACCACCACCACACGGCGTTTGCATGCACCACCACCACACGGCGCTGCATGCACCACCACCACACGGCGCTTGCAATGCACCACCACCACCACCACACGGCGCTGCATGCACCACCACCACACGGCGCTGCATGCACCACCACCACCACCACACGGCGTTGCATGCACCACCACCACACGGCGCTGCATGCACCACCATCACACGGCGCTGCATGCACCACCACCACACGGCGTTGCATGCACCACCACCACACGGCGCTGCATGCACCACCACCACCACACCTCGCTGCATGCACCACCACCGCCACAACAATGCGCTGCATGCACCACCACCACCACACGGCGCTGCATGCATCACCACCACACAGCGCTGCATGCACCACCACCACCACACGGCGCTGCATGCACCACCACCACCACACAGCGCTGCATGCACCACAACCACCACACGGCGCTGCATGCATCTCCACCACCACCACACGGCGCTGCATGCACCACTACCACCACATGGCGCTGCATGCACCACCACCACCACAACACGGCGCTGCATGCACCACCACCACCACCACACGGCGCTGCATTCACCACCACCACACGGCGCTGCATGCACCACCACCACCACCACACGGCGCTGCATGCACCACCACCACCACACGGCGATGCATGCACCACCACCACCACACCTCGCTGCATGCACCACCACCACCACACGGCGCTGCATGCACCACCACCGCTACAACAGGCCGCTGCATGCACCACCACCACCACACGGCGCTGCATGCACCACCACCACCACACCTCGCTGCATGCACCACCACCGCCACAACAGGGCGCTGCATGCACCACCACCACCACACGGCGCTGCATGCACCACCACCACACAGCGCTGCATGCACCACCACCACCACACGGCGCTGCATGCACCACCACCACCACACAGCGCTGCATGCACCACCACCACCACACGGCGCTGCATGCACCACCACCACCACACGGCGCTGCATGCACCACCACCACCACCACCACACGGCGCTGCATGCACCACCACCACCACCACACAGCGCTGCATGCACCACCACCACCACGCGGCGCTGCATGCACCACCACCACTACCACACGGCGCTACATGCACCACCACCACCACACGGCGCTGCATCACCACCACCACCACCACCACATGGCGCTGCATGCACCACCACCACCACCACACGGCGTTGCATGCACCACCACCACACGGCGCTGCATGCACCACCACCACACGGCGCTGCATGCACCACCACCACCACCACACGGCGCTGCATGCACCACCACCACCACCACACGGCGCTGCATGCACCACCACCACACGGCGCTGCATGCACCACCACCACCACCACACGGCGTTGCATGCACCACCACCACACGGCGCTGCATGCACCACCATCACACGGCGCGGCATGCACCACTACCACACGGCGTTGCATGCACCACCACCACACGGCGCTGCATGCACCACCACCACCACACCTCGCTGCATGCACCACCACCGCCACAACAATGCGCTGCATGCACCACCACCACCACATGGCGCTGCATGCACCACCACCACACAGCGCTGCATGCACCACCACCACCACACGGCGCTGCATGCACCACCACCACCACACAGCGCTGCATGCACCACCACCACCACACCTCGCTGCATGCACCACCACCGCCACAACAGGGCGCTGCATGCACCACCACCACCACACGGCGCTGCATGCACCACCACCACACAGCGCTGCATGCACCACCACCACCACACGGCGCTGCATGCACCACCACCACCACACAGCGCTGCATGCACCACCACCACCACACGGCGCTGCATGCACCACCACCACCACACGGCGCTGCATGCACCACCACCACACGGCGCTGCATGCACCACCACCACCACCACCACACGGCGCTGCATGCACCACCACCACCACCACACAGCGCTGCATGCACCACCACCACCACGCGGCGCTGCATGCACCACCACCACTACCACACGGCGCTACATGCACCACCACCACCACACGGCGCTGCATCACCACCACCACCACCACCACATGGCGCTGCATGCACCACCACCACCACCACACGGCGTTGCATGCACCACCACCACACGGCGCTGCATGCACCACCACCACACGGCGCTGCATGCACCACCACCACCACCACACGGCGCTGCATGCACCACCACCACCACCACACGGCGCTGCATGCACCACCACCACACGGCGCTGCATGCACCACCACCACCACCACACGGCGTTGCATGCACCACCACCACACGGCGCTGCATGCACCACCATCACACGGCGCGGCATGCACCACTACCACACGGCGTTGCATGCACCACCACCACACGGCGCTGCATGCACCACCACCACCACACCTCGCTGCATGCACCACCACCGCCACAACAATGCGCTGCATGCACCACCACCACCACATGGCGCTGCATGCACCACCACCACACAGCGCTGCATGCACCACCACCACCACACGGCGCTGCATGCACCACCACCACCACACAGCGCTGCATGCACCACAACCACCACACGGCGCTGCATGCACCACCACCACCACCACCACACGGCGCTGCATGCACCACCACCACCACACGGCGCTGCATGCACCACCACCACCACCACACAGCGCTGCATGCACCACCGCCACCAAACAGCGCTGCATGCACCACCACCACCACGCGGCGCTGCATGCACCACCACCACTACCACACGGCGCTACATGCACCACCACCACCACACGGCGCTGCATCACCACCACCACCACATGGCGCTGCATGCACCACCACCACCACCACACGGCGTTGCATACACCACCACCACACGGCGCTGCATGCACCACCACCACACGGCGCTGCATGCACCACCACCACCACCACACGGCGCTGCATGCACCACCACCACACGGCGCTGCATGCACCACCACCACCACCACACGGCGTTGCATGCACCACCACCACATGGCGCTGCATGCACCACCATCACACGGCGCTGCATGCACCACCACCACACGGCGTTGCATGCACCACCACCACACGGCGCTGCATGCACCACCACCACACGGCGCTGCATGCACCACCACCACACGGCGCTGCATGCACCACCACCACCACCACACGACGCTGCATTCACCACCACCACACGGGGCTGCATGCACCACCACCACACGGCGCTGCATGCACCACCACCACACGGCGCTGCATGCATCTCCACCACACGGCGCTGCATGCACCACCACCACACGGCGCTGCATGCACCTCCACCACACGGCGCTGCATGCACCATGTTATGATCTCAGCCTGCAGGAGAAACGAGTCTCCCTCCTTGAGAGTTATTCGTCAAGCCTGACCTGATTAGAAGGTCTAGCAAGTATTGAGGTGATAACCCATATGAAAAATGGTTGGTTGGATATGTGTAACAGTTTGAGATTATGGGCAATGCAGAAGAAAATAGATAAATGACTGGCTAGGAGATGTGGACATTTTGCTGGAGGCGTGAGGCTCGCTTCCGGAGGACCTTGACCTCACTTGAGTGCCAGACATCGCAGGGGGAAGCCGCGCTCCGTTTGAGCTCCCGTCAGAAGGGAACCCCTAGTGATATATCTCTAAGAGAAGAGAAGTGTGCGGACGTACCAGCTGTGGAATCGAGCTGGGAACGTCGTGGTCTCAAGTCCTGGTCGACGAGCAGATATTAAATCGCCCAGAAGCATTATTGTGGGCTGTGTGGAGCGCCCTGACCAGACGCCGTCAGAGGGAAAGCGCCCTCGACCAATTAATCTGTGGTAAGCACGATAAACGCCAGTTCATAGTGATTACTTGTAGTTTGGTCGTGTGCCCAGCGACAGTAGCAATGTTTATGTATAAGTTAGACATGTTTTAATAAGGCAGAAAGCCTGAAATAGGAGAGTGAAGAGGGAGGAACACGGAGCGACGTCCGCCCCCTCTGAGCGCTGGCGGAAGACTGAGGGAGCCGGGCTCTTGACGGAGGAAGACCCTCCCAGTGAGTGAGGACCGACACCAGGCGAGGTGGAGTATGGACCCGCCCAAAACGGGGGGAGTCCACTCTCACTGTATGTAGAGAACAGATAGAGGTTTGAGGCAAGCATAGTGTGTGGTTATTTTTGTTTATGTGTTAAAGGGGAACATTTTATTGGAGTGTCGATGGGTTGCAGGTTTGTTCTTTGGGGAAGAAGTTGCTGAGAACTTCGAAGCCAGCAGATGAAGTAGCTGATGAGACTCCAAGGTAGTGGAGCAGAGGACCTCGAGCTGTGAGGAGAAGCAGCAGTGAAGAGGAGTGTCACGTGCTTCTGTAGAGGTGGTGAAGCACCATAGTTACTCGAGGAAACTTCATGGTGTAGCAGCCAAGAGAGCTGTGGAAGAACCTAACAGAAGGGTGAAGCACCGTAGTTGCACAAGGAAACTTCATGATAGCAGCCTGGAGGAGCTGCAGAGGATCCTGGTAGTGAAGCCCGGAAGAACCTAAAGAAATAGGGTAGTGAACTTCCAGAGGTGGAAGGGGAAGTTCTGGTGGATTACTTATAGGGAGTTGATAGTGTTTGGTTGTCAGTAGCGTGCAAGACGCAGTGAGAGGTGAGTGACTGTTGGCATCCTTATGTCAAGGAGTTTCTTATATTGAAGTATCAATGAACATTTATACTGGTATATGTTATTGCATTCAAATGCTGGTTTTCTATATATATATATGTTATCTTGCTGATGGTGCAACAGTGTGTGGGCTTGACCAACTTGAGGAGGTTAATAGTACCAGGTGGTGAACCAGGAGTTGGGATACCACTTGATAAGCTGATAATAGAGTTCTGATGGTATTGGAGTGCAACCTGATTTGGATATTATAGAGTATAGGATTCATTATTATTAGATGTGTGTATGTATCGTGTATGTGCTCTGTTCAGTAAATGTGTCACAATTTGCTGGTGTTTGCCCTTGTCCTAGTGAGGCTTCCCAGGAGGTAGTAAAGAAGGAGAGAGAGAGAGAAAGAACCATGAACCACTGCTGTGGACAGGGTAGGAGGTAATACTAGTAAGTCATAGGGGGATTGAGGAGATCATATCTCATAAGGAGAGAGTGGGGAGTCACAGCGGCTCGAGTGGGTGTGTGCACGTGACGACGAGGCTAAGTGTTGGAGCCGCATCCCCTGAACGTGTGACGTTGAGCCCCTCTCCAAGAGCCAGAAGCGCCAAGGGTGATCTCCTAGTATAAGCACTCTACCGAGTTGTGGGTTGGGTTGTCCGTAGAAGAGGATCAACGACGACTACACCAACCAACCCACAGTCTATAATAAATTGGGGGCCTGTCCGGGAGAGTGAACTGACACACCCACACCCTGTCCAAGAGTGGATTTGTACACCCTTGCTGAAATAGATAAACTGTGTGATCGCAGGTGTATACTCTCTCTCTTGGGAAGACTCACAGGACAAAGATGGATAAGGTGCAAGCGTTTGTGGAGTCAGGCAAGCCTGAGGATTTAGAAGGTTGCACGAGGGATCAATTGAAACAAATAGCAGAAAAATGTGGCATCAGGTTGAAAGCATCTAAAGTAGCTGGGATGAAGGATGAGATCCTGAGGCAGTTGAGAGCCAGAAGTGAAGCGGCAGAACAAGGAGCCCAGGAAGGAGCTGAAAGTAGAAAGGAGGATGATGGGCAGGATGAAGTGAGATCCCAGGGATCGAGTAGGAGCAGCAAGAGTAGCCGCAGTAGCAGGAGTAGCCGAAATAGGAGCTTGGAGAGATTCCAGTTAGAGCTCCAGATGCAGCAACAACGAGAGGACAAGGAGAGACAGTTCCAGCTGGAAAAGATGAAATTAGAACTCCAGATGAAAAATGAAGCAGAGAAGGAAAAAGAAAAAACCAGACTGGAAATAGAAAAAGAGAAAGCAAGACTAGAGGTCGAAAAAGAAAAAGCCCAGGTCGAAAAAGAAAAAGCCCAGGTCGAAAAAGAAAAAGAGAGAACAAAACAAATGCAGATAGAAGCGAATAGAACCTTGGCTGAGCAGAGGATTGAACATGGGTTGCCAGAGAGCACCACCCAGGTATCACACCCACCAGAGGTTAGGGTTAGGGAGAAGGACATTCCCTTGTTTGTTCCCGAAGAGGCAGAGAGCTTCTTCGAGCATTTTGAGAAAGTAGCCAGTATCAAGGAGTGGCCACAGGAGGAATGGGCCCAGCTGGTCCAGTTAAGATTGACCGGTGCAGCCAGGGAGGCATACACCCAATTGTCACTGGAAGAGTGCCAGGATTATGCCACAGTAAAGAGCAGCATATTGCGCTCGTTTCAGTTAACCCCAGAAGCTTATAGGAAGCGCTTCAGAGAGATGATCAAAGTTGGAGCGTGTACGTTTGCTGAGACAGCAAGGGATCTGGAAAGACGATTCCAGAAGTGGATTGAGGCTGCTGGAGTTGGATCTTATGCTGACCTGAAGCAACTGATGGTCATGGAGAAGTTCTTGGAGATGATGCATCCCGAAACAAAGTTCAAGATCCAAGAAGCAGGGATAAAGGAGGTGAAAGATGCCGCAGATAGGGCGGATATGATTACTGAAGCGTACAAGAGCTTAAGGGAGAACAGAGTGAGAAGCGAGGCGAGATGCAGCAATAGCAGATCCAATGGAGTCTGGGGAGGAAGAAATTATGAAAGACCCAGAAGAGTTTGGGGTGAGAAAAATTTTGATAAATGGGCAGATAAAAGTAAGTACCCAAAAACTCAGAAGAGTAGGTCGCGCACTTCGTCTGAAAGTGAAGATGGAGGAGCAAAACGAGAAACTGATCGGTATCCAGGAAATCAAGAATCCAGTAAAGCTCCACAGAGTACGAGTAGTACGTCTGGCCCGAGGAACTCCAATACGAGTGGGCAGAGTCAGAGCTACTCTGGTACATATAGAAGAGACTTTTCCCAGATGAGATGTTACAATTGTAACGGATTGGGTCACGTGATGCGAGATTGTCGGCAGGGCAAGAGAGTTGTGACCCTGGCCATGTGTGACCCCCGAGGTAAATATACTAATGTGTTCCGAGACAAACCACAGAGAGCGAACTTAGTGAACGAGAGGTATAGGCCGTTCATGAGCAAAGGTTGGATCAGAATAGGAAGCCAACCTGAGGTAGAAGTTGGTATCTTAAGAGATACCGGAGCTAATCAGAGCTTGATTGCGAGAAGCCTGATTGGGAATGATCGACGGTTAGCTGGCAGTGGGAAGATGAAAGTATATGGGTTATTGTCGGAGAGTGACATGCCCGTTTGTACTGTCCAGCTAAGGTCGGAATATGTGTCGGCGGAGGTGATGTTGGGAGTGTGCCCCGACATACCTGTTCCAGGAGTCCAAGTGATCCTGGGGAATGACTTGTGCGGGACAAAGGTGTTGCCAAGAGTCATAGCGGAGACTGTGCCAGAGGAGTGCCCAGAAGGCCACTGCACGGGTGGGACGCCTGAGAGTGTGAACCTGACTGACATCCGAGGAGATGAGTCAGGAGACCGCCAAGCCATTGAGTACCCTGTCTCGGTAGTGAGGAAGGCAGAGGTGGCCGACAAGGAAGACGCTGGAGAAGATGATACAGTGTCGATTCAACCAGTGGAAGATATCGATGTAGATATAGCATGGCTGTTTGATGAAGGTCCAGCCCAGGCAAATGGAGTCTCGGTGAGGTCGAAAGTGAGGATGACCCAGCCGAAGAAGAATCATGTGAAGAGAGCAGACCTGAGTAGAGCCCAGACTGCTGAAATTAAGGGTCGGAAGGTGAATGCAACTGTGCTGAGTAGGAATGAGGAAAGATGTGGACATACTGAGGACGGAAATAGAGCGTCAAGTGGTCCACGAGCACAGAGGCATAGGGATAGTGGAGTTAAGTTGTTTGAGGTGTCAGGAGTTGATATGTTTCACAGAAAACGTGGAGGAGAGATAGTGAAGAAGAGTGATAGCCGAGAAAATGAGAGAAGAGACAGTATGTGTGGAGAGATGCTTGCGAGGACTTTGGGAGAGGCAAAGCGACATGTATGGTCGAGTGCTGTTGGATGTAATACAGTGCCCGAAGAAACTTTTAGGGAACGAAGAAGAGTTGAAGGAGAAGAAATGGAGGGGTATAGAGGTGAGAAGTGTGGGAAGAGGATGATGATGCAAGCATGGAGGAATAGAAGAAAGCCGAGGACTCGATGGGAGTCGAACAGGATAAGGTCTCGGATAAAGGAGGAGACGGAAGGGAGAATCGTCGGTGAAGACCAGGGAGTGAAGTATGATGGCAGGAGACGAAAGTATAATGGCAGTAGATGGAAGTGTGAAGACGACAGAGGAGGTACAGACAGTAGATGTCTGACTCTGGACGTGAAGAGAAGAAGACGAGGAAACGGAGGGTGGAGACAGTAAGTAGAGTGGACCAAGGGAGTGCAGGCGTCCAAAGAGGACAGCCTAGCTAAGAGGTGTCAGAGAAGTCAAATCGTTTGTGAGAAGATCATATTTCTGGCGAGTTGTGAGCCAGATGTTGCAAGGAGCATCGAACTAATTGTAGACTCCTAAGGAAGTATATGGGGTGAAGAACGAGACAGTGTGGTGGCGGATGTATTATCCCGAGCTTTGCCACTGGAATAACTCTCAAAAATAAGGGGAGGGGAGTGTTATGATCTCAGCCTGCAGGAGAAACGAGTCTCCCTCCTTGAGAGTTATTCGTCAAGCCTGACCTGATTAGAAGGTCTAGCAAGTATTGAGGTGATAACCCATATGAAAAATGGTTGGTTGGATATGTGTAACAGTTTGAGATTATGGGCAATGCAGAAGAAAATAGATAAATGACTGGCTAGGAGATGTGGACATTTTGCTGGAGGCGTGAGGCTCGCTTCCGGAGGACCTTGACCTCACTTGAGTGCCAGACATCGCAGGGGGAAGCCGCGCTCCGTTTGAGCTCCCGTCAGAAGGGAACCCCTAGTGATATATCTCTAAGAGAAGAGAAGTGTGCGGACGTACCAGCTGTGGAATCGAGCTGGGAACGTCGTGGTCTCAAGTCCTGGTCGACGAGCAGATATTAAATCGCCCAGAAGCATTATTGTGGGCTGTGTGGAGCGCCCTGACCAGACGCCGTCAGAGGGAAAGCGCCCTCGACCAATTAATCTGTGGTAAGCACGATAAACGCCAGTTCATAGTGATTACTTGTAGTTTGGTCGTGTGCCCAGCGACAGTAGCAATGTTTATGTATAAGTTAGACATGTTTTAATAAGGCAGAAAGCCTGAAATAGGAGAGTGAAGAGGGAGGAACACGGAGCGACGTCCGCCCCCTCTGAGCGCTGGCGGAAGACTGAGGGAGCCGGGCTCTTGACGGAGGAAGACCCTCCCAGTGAGTGAGGACCGACACCAGGCGAGGTGGAGTATGGACCCGCCCAAAACGGGGGGAGTCCACTCTCACTGTATGTAGAGAACAGATAGAGGTTTGAGGCAAGCATAGTGTGTGGTTATTTTTGTTTATGTGTTAAAGGGGAACATTTTATTGGAGTGTCGATGGGTTGCAGGTTTGTTCTTTGGGGAAGAAGTTGCTGAGAACTTCGAAGCCAGCAGATGAAGTAGCTGATGAGACTCCAAGGTAGTGGAGCAGAGGACCTCGAGCTGTGAGGAGAAGCAGCAGTGAAGAGGAGTGTCACGTGCTTCTGTAGAGGTGGTGAAGCACCATAGTTACTCGAGGAAACTTCATGGTGTAGCAGCCAAGAGAGCTGTGGAAGAACCTAACAGAAGGGTGAAGCACCGTAGTTGCACAAGGAAACTTCATGATAGCAGCCTGGAGGAGCTGCAGAGGATCCTGGTAGTGAAGCCCGGAAGAACCTAAAGAAATAGGGTAGTGAACTTCCAGAGGTGGAAGGGGAAGTTCTGGTGGATTACTTATAGGGAGTTGATAGTGTTTGGTTGTCAGTAGCGTGCAAGACGCAGTGAGAGGTGAGTGACTGTTGGCATCCTTATGTCAAGGAGTTTCTTATATTGAAGTATCAATGAACATTTATACTGGTATATGTTATTGCATTCAAATGCTGGTTTTCTATATATATATATGTTATCTTGCTGATGGTGCAACAGTGTGTGGGCTTGACCAACTTGAGGAGGTTAATAGTACCAGGTGGTGAACCAGGAGTTGGGATACCACTTGATAAGCTGATAATAGAGTTCTGATGGTATTGGAGTGCAACCTGATTTGGATATTATAGAGTATAGGATTCATTATTATTAGATGTGTGTATGTATCGTGTATGTGCTCTGTTCAGTAAATGTGTCACAATTTGCTGGTGTTTGCCCTTGTCCTAGTGAGGCTTCCCAGGAGGTAGTAAAGAAGGAGAGAGAGAAAGAAAGAACCATGAACCACTGCTGTGGACAGGGTAGGAGGTAATACTAGTAAGTCATAGGGGGATTGAGGAGATCATATCTCATAAGGAGAGAGTGGGGAGTCACAGCGGCTCGAGTGGGTGTGTGCACGTGACGACGAGGCTAAGTGTTGGAGCCGCATCCCCTGAACGTGTGACGTTGAGCCCCTCTCCAAGAGCCAGAAGCGCCAAGGGTGATCTCCTAGTATAAGCACTCTACCGAGTTGTGGGTTGGGTTGTCCGTAGAAGAGGATCAACGACGACTACACCAACCAACCCACAGTCTATAATAACCACCACCACCACCACACGGCGCTGCATGCACCACCACCACCACACGGCGCTGCATTCACCGCCACCACACGGCGCTGCATGCACCACCACCTCACGGCGCTGCATGCACCACCACCACCACCACACGGCGCTGCATTAACCGCCACCACACGGCGCTGCATGCACCATTACCACCACCACAAGGGGCTGCATGCACCACCACCACCACCACACGGCGCTGCATGCACCTCCACCACACGGCGCTGCATGCACCTCCACCACACGGCGCTGAATGCACCACCACCACACGGCGCTGCATGTACCACCACCACCACCACACCCCGCTGCAAGCACCACCACCACATGGCGCTGCATGCACCACCACCACACGGCGTTGCATGCACCTCTACCACCACCACACCTCGCTGCATGCACCACCACCACACGGCGCTGCATGCACCACCACCATCACCACACGGCGCTGCATGCACCACCACCGCCACCACACGGCGCTGCATGCACCACCACCACCACACCTCGCTGCATGCACCACCACCTCCAGACGGCGCTGCATGCACCACCACCACCACACGGCGCTGCATGCACCACCACCACCACCACACGGCGCTGCATGCACCATCACCACACGGCGCTGCATGCACCACCACCACACGGCGCTGCATGCACCACCACCACCACCACACGGCGCTGCATGCACCACCACCACACGGCGCTGCATGCACCACCACCACCACCACACGGCGCTGCATGCACCACCACCACCACACGGCGCTGCATGCACCACCACCACACCTCGCTGCATGCACCACCACCACACGGCGCTGCATGCACCACCACCACACGGCGCTGCATGCACCACCACCACACGGCGCTGCATGCACCACTACCACCACCACACCTCGCTGCATGCACCACCACCACACGGCGCTGCATACACCACCACCATCACCACACGGCGCTGCATGCACCACCACCGCCACCACACGGCGCTGCATGCACCACCACCACCACACCTCGCTGCATGCACCACCACCACCACACGGCGCTGCATGCACCACTACCACCACATGGCGCTGCATGCACCACCACCACCACCACACGGCGCTGCATGCACCACCACCACCACCACACGGCGCTGCATTCACCACCACCACACGGCGCTGCATGCACCACCACCACCACCACACGGCGCTGCATGCACCACCACCACCACACGGCGATGCATGCACCACCACCACCACACCTCGCTGCATGCACCACCACCACCACCACCACACGGCGCTGCATGCACCACCACCGCCACAACAGGGCGCTGCAGGCACCACCACCACCACACGGCGCTGCATGCACCACCACCACCACACCTCGCTGCATGCACCACCACCGCCACCACACGGCGCTGCATGCACCACCACCGCTACAACAGGCCGCTGCATGCACCACCACCACCACACGGCGCTGCATGCACCACCACCACCACACCTCGCTGCATGCACCACCACCGCCACAACAGGGCGCTGCATGCACCACCACCACCACACGGCGCTGCATGCACCACCACCACACAGCGCTGCATGCACCACCACCACCACACGGCGCTGCATGCACCACCACCACCACCACACAGCGCTGCATGCACCACCACCACCACACGGCGCTGCATGCACCACCACCACCACACGGCGCTGCATGCACCACCACCACCACCACCACACGGCGCTGCATGCACCACCACCACCACCACACAGCGCTGCATGCACCACCACCACCACGCGGCGCTGCATGCACCACCACCACTACCACACGGCGCTACATGCACCACCACCACCACACGGCGCTGCATCACCACCACCACCACCACCACATGGCGCTGCATGCACCACCACCACCACCACACGGCGTTGCATGCACCACCACCACACGGCGCTGCATGCACCACCACCACACGGCGCTGCATGCACCACCACCACCACCACACGGCGCTGCATGCACCACCACCACACGGCGCTGCATGCACCACCACCACCACCACACGGCGTTGCATGCACCACCACCACACGGCGCTGCATGCACCACCATCACACGGCGCTGCATGCACCACCACCACACGGCGTTGCATGCACCACCACCACACGGCGCTGCATGCACCACCACCACCACACCTCGCTGCATGCACCACCACTGCCACAACAATGCGCTGCATGCACCACCACCACCACACGGCGCTGCATGCACCACCACCACACAGCGCTGCATGCACCACCACCACCACACGGCGCTGCATGCACCACCACCACCACACAGCGCTGCATGCACCACAACCACCACACGGCGCTGCATGCACCACCACCACCACCACACGGCGCTGCATGCACCACTACCACCACATGGCGCTGCATGCACCACCACCACCACCACACGGCGCTGCATGCACCACCACCACCACCACACGGCGCTGCATTCACCACCACCACACGGCGCTGCATGCACCACCACCACCACCACACGGCGCTGCATGCACCACCACCACCACACGGCGATGCATGCACCACCACCACCACACCTCGCTGCATGCACCACCACCACCACCTCCACACGGCGCTGCATGCACCACCACCGCTACAACAGGCCGCTGCATGCACCACCACCACCACACGGCGCTGCATGCACCACCACCACCACACCTCGCTGCATGCACCACCACCGCCACAACAGGGCGCTGCATGCACCACCACCACCACACGGCGCTGCATGCACCACCACCACACAGCGCTGCATGCACCACCACCACCACACGGCGCTGCATGCACCACCACCACCACACAGCGCTGCATGCACCACCACCACCACACGGCGCTGCATGCACCACCACCACCACACGGCGCTGCATGCACCACCACCACCAACACCACACGGCGCTGCATGCACCACCACCACCACCACACAGCGCTGCATGCACCACCACCACCACGCGGCGCTGCATGCACCACCACTACTACCACACGGCGCTACATGCACCACCACCACCACACGGCGCTGCATCACCACCACCACCACCACCACATGGCGCTGCATGCACCACCACCACCACCACACGGCGTTGCATGCACCACCACCACACGGCGCTGCATGCACCACCACCACACGGCGCTGCATGCACCACCACCACCACCACACGGCGCTGCATGCACCACCACCACACGGCGCTGCATGCACCACCACCACCACCACACGGCGTTGCATGCACCACCACCACACGGCGCTGCATGCACCACCATCACACGGCGCTGCATGCACCACCACCACACGGCGTTGCATGCACCACCACCACACGGCGCTGCATGCACCACCACCACCACACCTCGCTGCATGCACCACCACCGCCACAACAATGCGCTGCATGCACCACCACCACCACACGGCGCTGCATGCACCACCACCACACAGCGCTGCATGCACCACCACCACCACACGGCGCTGCATGCACCACCACCACCACCACCACACGGCGCTGCATGCACCACCACCGCCACAACAATGCGCTGCATGCACCACCACCACCACACGGCGCTGCATGCACCACCACCACACAGCGCTGCATGCACCACAACCACCACACGGCGCTGCATGCACCACCACCACCACCACCACACGGCGCTGCATGCACCACCACCACCACACGGCGCTGCATGCACCACCACCACCACCACACAGCGCTGCATGCACCACCGCCACCAAACAGCGCTGCATGCACCACCACCACCACGCGGCGCTGCATGCACCACCACCACTACCACACGGCGCTACATGCACCACCACCACCACACGGCGCTGCATCACCACCACCACCACCACCACATGGCGCTGCATGCACCACCACCACCACCACACGGCGTTGCATGCACCACCACCACACGGCGCTGCATGCACCACCACCACACGGCGCTGCATGCACCACCACCACCACCACACGGCGCTGCATGCACCACCACCACACGGCGCTGCATGCACCACCACCACCACCACACGGCGTTGCATGCACCACCACCACACGGCGCTGCATGCACCACCATCACACGGCGCTGCATGCACCACCACCACACGGCGTTGCATGCACCACCACCACACGGCGCTGCATGCACCACCACCACACGGCGCTGCATGCACCACCACCACACGGCGCTGCATGCACCACCACCACCACCACACGACGCTGCATTCACCACCACCACACGGGGCTGCATGCACCACCACCACACGGCGCTGCATGCACCACCACCACACGGCGCTGCATGCATCTCCACCACACGGCGCTGCATGCACCACCACCACACGGCGCTGCATGCACCTCCACCACACGGCGCTGCATGCACCACCACCACCACCACACGGCGCTGCATGCACCACCACCACCACCACCACACGGCGCTGCATTCACCGCCACCACACGGCGCTGCATGCACCACCACCTCACGGCGCTGCATGCACCACCACCACCACCACACGGCGCTGCATTCACCGCCACCACACGGCGCTGCATGCACCATTACCACCACCACAAGGGGCTGCATGCACCACCACCACCACCACACGGCGCTGCATGCACCTCCACCACACGGCGCTGCATGCACCTCCACCACACGGCGCTGCATGCACCACCACCACACGGCGCTGCATGTACCACCACCACCACCACACCCCGCTGCATGCACCACCACCACATGGCGCTGCATGCACCACCACCACACGGCGTTGCATGCACCTCTACCACCACCACACCTCGCTGCATGCACCACCACCACACGGCGCTGCATGCACCACCACCATCACCACACGGCGCTGCATGCACCACCACCGCCACCACACGGCGCTGCATGCACCACCACCACCACACCTCGCTGCATGCACCACCACCACACGGCGCTGCATGCACCACCACCGCCACAACAGGGCGCTGCATGCACCACCACCACCACACGGCGCTGCATGCACCACCACCACCACACCTCGCTGCATGCACCACCACCGCCACCACACGGCGCTGCATGCACCATCACCACACGGCGCTGCATGCACCACCACCACACGGCGCTGCATGCACCACCACCACACGGCGCTGCATGCACCACCACCACACAGCGCTGCATGCACCACCACCACCACACGGCGCTGCATGCACCACCACCACACCTCGCTGCATGCACCACCACCACACGGCGCTGCATGCACCACCACCACCACCACACGGCGCTGCATGCACCTCCACCACACGGCGCTGCATGCACCTCCACCACACGGCGCTGCATGCACCACCACCACACGGCGCTGCATGTACCACCACCACCACCACACCCCGCTGCATGCACCACCACCACATGGCGCTGCATGCACCACCACCACACGGCGTTGCATGCACCTCTACCACCACCACACCTCGCTGCATGCACCACCACCACACGGCGCTGCATGCACCACCACCATCACCACACGGCGCTGCATGCACCACCACCGCCACCACACGGCGCTGCATGCACCACCACCACCACACCTCGCTGCATGCACCACCACCTCCAGACGGCGCTGCATGCACCACCACCACCACACGGCGCTGCATGCACCACCACCACCACCACACGGCGCTGCATGCACCATCACCACACGGCGCTGCATGCACCACCACCACCACCACACGGCGCTGCATGCACCACCACCACCACACGGCGCTGCATGCACCACCACCACCACACGGCGCTGCATGCACCACCACCACCACCACACAGCGCTGCATGTACCACCACCACCACACGGCGCTGCATGCACCACCACCACCACACAGCGCTGCATGCACCACCACCACCACACGGCGCTGCATGCACCACCACCACACGGCGCTGCATGCACCACCACCACCACCACACAGCGCTGCATGCACCACCGCCACCACACAGCGTTGCATGCACCACCACCACCACACGGCGCTGCATGCACCACCACCACTACCACACGGCGCTGCATGCACCACCACCACACGGCGCTGCATGCACCTCCACCACACGGCGCTGCATGCACCACCACCACCACCACACGGCGCTGCATGCACCACCACCACCACCACACGGCGCTGCATTCACCGCCACCACACGGCGCTGCATGCACCAGCACCTCACGGCGCTGCATGCACCACCACCACCACCACACGGCGCTGCATTCACCGCCACCACACGGCGCTGCTTGCACCATTACCACCACCACAAGGGGCTGCATGCACCACCACCACCACCACACGGCGCTGCATGCACCTCCACCACACGGCGCTGCATGCACCTCCACCACACGGCGCTGCATGCACCACCACCACCACCACACGGCGCTGCATTCACCGCCACCACACGGCGCTGCATGCACCACCACCACCACCACACGGCGCTGCATGCACCACCACTACTCGGCGCTGCATGCACCACTACCACCACCACACCTCGCTGCATGCACCACCACCACACGGCGCTGCATGCACCACCACCATCACCACACGGCGCTGCATGCACCACCACCGCCACCACACGGCGCTGCATGCACCACCACCACCACCACACGGCGCTGCATTTACCGCCACCACACGGCGCTGCATGCACCACCACCACCACCACACCTCGCTGCATGCACCACCACCACACGGCGCTGCATGCACCACCACCATCACCACACGGCGCTGCATGCACCACCACCGCCACCACACGGCGCTGCATGCACCAACACCACCACACCTCGCTGCATGCACCACCACCTCCAGACGGCGCTGCATGCACCACCACCACCACACGGCGCTGCATGCACCACCACCACCACCACACGGCGCTGCATGCACCATCACCACACGGCGCTGCATGCACCACCACCACCACCACACGGCGCTGCATGCACCACCACCACACGGCGCTGCATGCACCACCACCACACGGCGCTGCATGCACCACCACCACCACCACACGGCGCTGCATGCACCACTACCACCACACGGCGCTGCATGCACCACCACCACACCTCGCTGCATGCACCACCACCACCACCACACGGCGCTGCATGCACCACCACCGCCACAACAGGGCGCTGCATGCACCACCACCACCACACGGCGCTGCATGCACCACCACCACCACACCTCGCTGCATGCACCACCACCACCACCACACGGCGCTGCATGCACCACCACCGCCACAACAGGGCGCTGCATGCACCACCACCACCACACGGCGCTGCATGCACCACCACACCTCGCTGCATGCACCACCACCGCCACAACAGGGCGCTGCATGCACCACCACCACCACACGGCGCTGCATGCACCACCACCACCACCACACAGCGCTGCATGTACCACCACCACCACACGGCGCTGCATGCACCACCACCACCACACAGCGCTGCATGCACCACCACCACCACACGGCGCTGCATGCACCACCACCACCACACAGCGCTGCATGCACCACCACCACCACACGGCGCTGCATGCACCACCACCACCACACGGCGCTGCATGCACCACCACCACCACCACACAGCGCTGCATGCACCACCGCCACCACACAGCGTTGCATGCACCACCACCACCACACGGCGCTGCATGCACCACCACCACTACCACACGGCGCTACATGCACCACAGTAGTAGGGAGTACGACTCACAGACGATATTTTTTTTTCAGGCCAGATATCGTCTGGCCTGAAATGAACGATATTTTATTTCTGGGAAAAAGGGCCTGTGTGAGCCAGGGTTTTGAGGATCAATATCCCGCTTGTGAGTCAGGGTTTTCAGGTAAATTTTGTCAGTCACAGATTTTAGAAGTATGGAATTCTTATGATGAAAATAATTTCCGAGACATAGAAGTTTGTTAAGGGCTTATGGGAGAAATTCAAATATCGTATGTAGCGCTTTAGGGTTTCCAGGATAAATCTACGGACATATTTTACATGTTTTCAACTTACAAATATCGTCTATGTAAGCCATAGTTTTTCAGGTAAATTTCGAAAATCACCTTTGTAAGTCAGGGTTTTCAGGTCTCGTACCTCACACCCCCTCCCTCCCCCCTTACCTCACAATCTCTCGCGTCACCTTTATTTACCTTACGCCCGGCCAGCCAGACGCTTCTTGTAGGTCACCTCTTATCATATCTTATCTTATCTTCTCCATAATATCTGGGCCGTCCCTCCTCTCTCTCTCTCCTCTTCATATTATTCTCTCTCTTCCTATTTTTTGTGACATCGTAATGTTTTATTCCTTTTTCATTAACCAGTCAGTTTTATACAAATCAACCGAAGCATCTCAATGTAACCTTTAATACTGAAACTGTCTCAGAGACTAACTAAGCTGCCCCCAGCTACCTGCCCCAGGCTATCTGCCCGAGGCAATCATCACCTGATTACCTGCCCTGTCATCTACCAGTCATTGTCAGCGTTCGCCACCATAATAATTTATATATATACATTAGGCATTAATAAAACTTATTTATTTATTTATAATTTATTTAGTCATCTAATTCTTAGTTTACACAATTTATAATAAACTACTCATTTAGCCCAAAGTTCTAAGAAGCTCACTCCTCAATCTGGTTCTATAATATCCGTCCTATTCGTCTGTAAGAATAACCATTTTAGTTAGCGTTTACGCATGTAGCCGCTACCTCCATCCCTATCTCACAAGGCGGAGGGTCATCTCCGTAATCATACATTATCTAGCGTCGCCTCAACACCTGTTCATACCTCTCACCCGCTCCGCATCTCACTCCCGCATCACCTACACCGACCCCCACCGAACACCGCTGCTATCTTATCGTCACAATCTTATCTAGACCAGTCTCTCTCTACCTGACACCTTACTCTCCCTAATCATTATCATTAATATTGTTCTTTCTCAAATCCGTACAGCTATATGAACTTCGTAATACTAGTTCCATATATTAAACAAAACAGTTTTCTCAAATCAATCGATTCAATTATCAAACCTTAGCTCATTTCCTCGCATTATTTCCCTCGCACATCTTGTTTATTAACCCAGTCATACCCGGTAAATAAGATCAAGTCCATTACCGAGCTCCAGCTCTCGTACCCCACCTTACTCCCCTCGCGTGTCTTCAGTAATATCCTATCAAATTCCCTGAAATTTATACTCTCTGTATTTCGGACATAGTAAATAAGACCAAACAATTATCGAGCTCCAGCTCTCGTCCTCCACCTTAGTTCATTTGTACAAGAACGTTAGTAGCAGTCCAATCCCCCTGAAATTTAAAGCAGACATACTTCAAAGTTATTAAATAAGATCAAAACAGTTATCGAGCTCCAGCTCTCGTCATCAGCTTAGTTCATTTGTACAAAATCGTTAGTAACAGTCCAAATTCCCTGAGATTTTTACCCTCTGTATTTCAGACACCGTAAATAAGATCAAAACAGTTATCGAGCTCCAGCTCTCGTCCCCGCCTTAGTTCTCTTTCGTATCTTTGTAAATAACCCATCAATTTCCCTGAAATTTTTACCCTCTGTATTTCAGACATAGTAAATATGAAGTAAACAATTATAAAACTCTAGCTCTTGTCCTCTGTCCAAGCTCACTTTTGTAAATTCATTACTCTCAGTCCAAATCACCCTGAGATTTAAACACCCAACTACATTTTCAGACAGAAAATAAAAACCAGTTCAGTTATCAAGTTTCAACTCTTGTGCCCCAGCTTAGTTCATTTGTGCAAGTTCTTTATTTTCCAACTAAATCACCCTGAGATTTAAGATCACCTTATTTTCTAACGTAGTAAAATTAATCTGGACATTAGCCAAGCTCCATTTCCTCAACCTTAGATCATCAGACATAAATATATTCGATCAAGTCCGTCTCCAGCCTAACTCTTATCCGAGTACACACATAACCCCAACCTGTGTAATTATCTTTCACCCCCTCCCACCTTCCTCCATCTCATCTCACCTTACCCTTTCCCTCCCTTACCTTCTCATCCCCCACGTATCCAAACCTTCAATCATACTGTATTTGCATATTTTCTCTATATTCAGCTGGGTTCTTCGTATTCTCATCCGTGTTCACTCCATGTTCTTCAAATGTTCACAGTCCCATTCAGTTCATATTTTCACAAGTATCTCCATTTTTTCTGTAATCTTTCTCTTAGTCTCATTATGTTCTCTACAAATTCTAGTTATATTTTCTATGTTTTCATGTTCATCACATGTTCTCTTTACAACTTTTATACTCAATATTCATGCTAACTTCCATATTTTTGTGTTCTTTGTCAATATTCATGTTCCTCTACAAGTTCATGTTCCTCACAAGATCACTTCGTTTTTCACCTTCACTTACATGTTTTCTACATTCTTTGTCATATTCTCCATGTTCTTCACAAGTCCATTGTTCATTCTTTGTATTCCCTATTCTCCTTATCATGTTTTCATGTTCTCTGTAAGTTCATATTCCCAGCATGTTCACTGTATTCATCAACTTTTCTTACATGTGTTCTGTGTTCCCCATATGTTCTCTGTGTTTTTCCCCTTACATGTTATTTAACGTTCCTTAACTAAAAAAATCTTTCGCCAATCAACTGAAACATAGTCACTTTCCTCATTTCTCAACTAACTTATTATCCAGTCAACTAAAAATTGTCAAAGGAATCTTTCCAACACTGTTCATAACTAAACTTATTCCCTAGTCATCAGAAAATAACCGTGTTCTTCATGTTTCATTGTCATTTCATAACTAAAATTATCCATCAAAAATATACAAAAGGAGAAACAAAACTACATCTGAAAGGTTAGGAAAAGGATAATATATTCAACAAACTACATCTGAAAGGTTAGGTTAAAGGGTTGGGGAATAAGAACATATGATAGAACCTACCAAATACACTACGATTACAAGAGGTTAGGTTAAGGGGTTGGGGAATAAGAATAAATGATAACAAACATAATAAATACAACTTATGGGCAACTTGATGAACTTTAACAAATAATCCTTGATCTGCAAAAATGACCATTTGAGAAATTAGCCCTTGAAACGAGTAAGTTCCCATATATAACAAAAATCCTTTGAAATGGTTAAACACCCAATCTTAAACAAATAACACTTGAAATGCAAAAACGTCCATTTGAGAAATTATCCCTTGAAATGAGTAAATGCCCATGAGTAAATGCCCATATATAACAAAAATTCTTTGAAATGCTTAAATATCCAATCTCTAACAAATAGCACTTGAAATGCATAAGTGACCATTTGAGAAATTATAATTCTTTGAAATGCTTAAATATCCAATCTCAAACAAATAGCACTTGAAATGCATAAGTGACCATTTGAGAAATTAACTAATGAAATGAGTAAATGAATATGAGACAATGATTGACGAAACACAAAAGACAAGAAGGAATACTTATGTAAGTTAGATCATGTCTGGTTTGACTAGATAAGTTAGGATACATCAGTTTGGGAATGTAAGATTAAGTTAGGTAAAGCAAGTTAGGTTACGTTAGGATAGGTAAGATAAGTTATATAAGTTAGGTACGGTAAGGTAAGTTAGGTTAAGCAGGTTAAGTTAAGTTAGGTAATGTAGGTAAGTTAGGTAAGATAGGTAAAGTTAGGTAAGATAGGTGAGGTAAGGTAAGTTATGTTAGGATAGGTAAAGTTAGGTTAAATTATGTAAGTTAGGTTAAGCAGGTTAAGTTAGGTAATGTAGGTAAGTTAGGTAAGATAGGTAAAGTTAGGTAAGATAGGTAAGGTAAGGTAAGTTATGTTAGGATAGGTAAAGTTAGGTTAAATTATGTAAGTTAGGTTAAACAGGTTAAGTTAGGTAAGGTAAGGTAAGTTAGGTTAATTATGTAAGTTAGGTAAGTTAAGTTAGGATAGGTTATGCAGGTTAAGTTAGGTAAGATAGGTAAGGTAAGGTAACATAGGTAAAGTTAGGTTATGCAGGTTAAGTTAGGTAAGATAGGTAAAGTTAGGTAAGATAGGTAAGGTAAGGTAAGTTATGTTAGGATAGGTAAAGTTAGGTTTAGGAACGTTACGTTAACTAAGTAACATTGGGTGGAGAGGATAGGTTACGTAGGTTTGAACAGTGTAGTTCAGAGAACAGTTTTAGGGTAAAGCAACTAAGAAAATATGTTTTAACAGAAAAGCAGGTTTGGTATGAAAAGCTGAACTAGTTACATTTTGGAGAGAAATTTTATGACTGAAGATGTCTTAAAGAATATCATGATGGAAGAAGGAGAGTTTCTTTGATGAACGAAGGTGTCTTAGAGAACAACTTTGGAGAACGAAGGTGAATTAGAGATCACTTTGATGACTCTGAGAATAACTTTTATGTCTTAGAGAACAACTTTGATGAGCAAGATTAACTTTAGATGTCTCTGAGAATAACTTTTATAACATAGAAATTAACTTTAGATGTGTCTGAAAATATCTTTGATGACTTCGAGAATAACATTTGATGACTCTGAGAACAAGTTTGATAGCTCTGAGAATAACTTTAGATGTCTCTGAAAATAACTTTGATGAAAGAAGATGTCTTAGATTAACTTTTGATGACTTTGAAAACAAGTTTGATGAACAAAGATGTTTTGAAAGTTTCTCTGACGAACGAAGGTGACTCTGAGAATAGCTTTGGGTAGCTCTGAGATAACTTTTGTTGTCTTAGAATAACTTTTGATTGTTCTGAGAATAACTTTAGATATCTCTGAGAATAAGTTTGATGAATGAAGATATCTTACAGAGCAAATTTTATGTTTCGAAGAATAACTTTTTGATGACTCTGGGAATGACTTTGTTGTCTTAGAGAATAACTTTGAGGGCTTAGAGAATGTCTTTGATGAATGGAAGTGAGTTAGAGAATAACATATCATGACTGAGAATAACTTTTGGTAACTCTTAGAATAACTTTGATGTCTTAGAGAATAACTTTAGATGACTTTGAGAATGTCTTTGGATAACTCTGAGATTAACTTTGATGTCTTTGAAACAACTTTGATGAATTGGAGAATGTCTTTGAGAACATGAGTAGTATTTTGTTAGCTCAGAGAATAACTTTTTGATGACATAGAGAATAACTTTTATGTCTTAGAGAAGAACATTGATGGCTTAGAGAGAATATCTTTGATGAAAGATGATGTCTTGGATTAACTTTGACGTCTCTTGGAATAACTTTGATGACTGAGAATAACTTTTGATAGCTCTTAGAGAATAACTTTTATGAACGGAGATGTTTGAGATTAACTTTGATAGCTCAGAATAACTTTTGTGGACATGAGAATATCTTTGGATAACTCTGAGATTACCTTTGTTAACTCTGAGATCAACTTTGATGTACGAGAGTGAGTTAGAGATTACCTTTGTTAACTCTGAGATTAACTTTGATGAACGAGAAAATACTTTTTGATGACATCGAGAATAATTTTGATAGCTCTGAGAATGACTTTTATGCCTCTGAGAATAACTTTGAGGATGCAAGTAAATTTTTGAGTGTTTGAGAGTGTCTTTTGATATCTCGAAGAGTCCCATTGAAGTCTTAAAGGATGTCTTTGATGTCTCAAAGGATGTCTTTGAGTGCAACTTTGATGTCTTTGAGTAAGTCCTTGATGTCTCGAAGAGTGTCTTTGACTATATTTCTTACTTAACGACATATAATTTTAGTTAGGAACAACGATGAATATGACTATTCTAGCAAAGTGAAAGGTTACTTTGTTAAGAACAGTGTTGGAAAGAGGCTACACCTGACTATTTTAAATGAGAGAAGTGATATTTCAGGTAAGAAATGACAAGGAAACATGATGAAGTAACTATTTTTTAGTTGACTGATGAATACTTTAGTTAAGGAAAAAGACAAAACATGACGAGGGAGACTATTTTTGTGCTCCCCAAAGTATAATGTCAGTTAAGAACAGCGATGAAAGATATCTTTGGTTATTTTTTCTTACTTGACAAAACATAATTTTAGTTAAGCAAAAAGACAAAACATGATGAACATGGCTTTTTCTGTTGATTGATGGATAATTTTAGTTATGAAATGACAATGAAACATGAAGAACACGGTTATTTTCTGATGACTAGGGAATAAGTTTAGTTATGAACAGTGTTGGAAAGATTCCTTTGACAATTTTTAGTTGACTGGATAATAAGTTAGTTGAGAAATGAGGAAAGTGACTATGTTTCAGTTGATTGGCGAAAGATTTTTTTAGTTAAGGAACGTTAAATAACATGTAAGGGGAAAAACCCAGAGAACATATGGGGAACACAGAACACATGTAAGAAAAGTTGATGAATACAGTGAACATGCTGGGAATATGAACTTACAGAGAATATGAAAACATGATAAGGAGAATAGGGAATACAAAGAATGAACAATGGACTTGTGAAGAACATGGAGAATATGACAAAGAATGTAGAAAACATGTAAGTGAAGGTGAAAAACGAAGTGATCTTGTGAGGAACATGAACTTGTAGAGGAACATGAATATTGACAAAGAACACAAAAATATGGAAGTTAGCATGAATATTGAGTATAAAAGTTGTAAAGAGAACATGTGATGAACATGAAAACATAGAAAATATGACTAGAATTTGTAGAGAACATAATGAGACTAAGAGAAAGATTACAGAAAAAATGGAGATACTTGTGAAAATATGAACTGAATGGGACTGTGAACATTTGAAGAACATGGAGTGAACACGGATGAGAATACGAAGAACACAGCTGAATATAGAGAAAATATGCAAATACAGTATGATTATTGAAGGTTTGGATACGTGGGGGATGAGAAGGTAAGGGAGGGAAAGGGTAAGGTGAGATGAGATGGAGGAAGGTGGGAGGGGGTGAAAGATAATTACACAGGTTGGGGTTATGTGTGTACTCGGATAAGAGTTAGGCTGGAGACGGACTTGATCGAATATATTTATGTCTGATGATCTAAAGTTGAGGAAATGGAGCTTGGCTAATGTCCAGATTAATTTTACTACGTTAGAAAATAAGGTGATCTTAAATCTCAGGGTGATTTAGTTGGAAAATAAAGAACTTGCACAAATGAACTAAGCTGGGGCACAAGAGTTGAAACTTGATAACTGAACTGGTTTTTATTTTCTGTCTGAAAATGTAGTTGGGTGTTTAAATCTCAGGGTGATTTGGACTGAGGGTAATGAATTTACAAAAGTGAGCTTGGACAGAGGACAAGAGCTAGAGTTTTATAATTGTTTACTTCATATTTACTATGTCTGAAATACAGAGGTAAAAATTTCAGGGAAATTGATGGGTTATTTACAAAGATACGCGAGAGAACTAAGGTGGGGACGAGAGCTGGAGCTCAGTAACTGACTTGATCTTATTTACGGTGTCTGAAATACAGAGGGTAAAAAATTTCAGGGGAATTGATCTGTTACTAACGATCTTGTACAAATGAACTAAGGTGGGGGACGAGAGCTGGAGCTCGATAACTGTTTTGATCTTATTTACGGTGTCTGAAATACAGAGGGTAAAAATCTCAGGGAATTTGGACTGTTACTAACTATTTGGTACAAATGAACTAAGCTGGGGACAAGAGCTAGAGTTTGATAATTGTTTGCATTTACTAAACTATGTCTGAAATACAGCGGGTAGAAATTTCGGGGAATTTGAATAGGTATTAACGAAGATACGAGAGAGAGCTAAGGCGGAGGACAAGCGCTGGAGCTCGGTAACTAAATTACTGTATTGAAATACGTTTGAAATATGATTATTTTTAAATTTTAGAGGGATTGGAATGATAGTATTCATTATACGACAGGGGACTAAGGCAGGGAACGTGAGCTAGAACTTGCTTACTAACACGATTTATTTGTGTAAAACTGACTTGCTTAATGAAAAGGAGTAAACATACGATGTTGGAAAATAGCTGAACTGAATGAAAGGAGAGAGAGAGAGAGAGAGAGGAGGGACGGTCCAGATATTATGGAGAAGAAAAGATAAGATATGATAAGAGGCGACCTACACGAAGCGTCTGGCTGGCCGGGCGTAAGGTAAATAAAGGTGACGCGAGAGATTGCGAGGTAAGGGGGGAGGGAGGGGGTGTGAGGTACGAGACCTGAAAACCCTGACTTACACAGGTGATTTTCTAAATTTACCTGAAAACTAAGGCTTACATAGACGATTTTTGTAAGTTGAAAACATGTAAAATATGTCCGTAGAGTTATCCTGGAAACCCTAAAGCGCTACACACTTTATTTGAATTTCTCCCATAAGGCCTTAACAAACTTCTAAGTCTCGGAAATTATTTTTCTCATAAGAATTCTATACTTCTAAAATCTGTGACAAAAAATTTACCTGAAAACCCTGGCTCACACACGTGATTTTTGACCTGAAAACCCTGGCTCCCACAGAACATTTTGGACCTGAAAACCCTGGCTCACACAGAACATTTTTCCCTTTGGACCTGAAAACCATGGCTCTCACAGAACATTTTTTCCCCAGAAAAAAAAATGTTCTGTGCGTTGCCATCCCTACTACTCACCACCACCACCACCACACGGCGCTGCATGCACCACCACCACCACCACCACATGGCGCTGCATGCACAACCACCACCACCACACGGCGTTGCATGCACCACCACCACACGGCGCTGCATGCAACACCACCACACGGCGCTGCATGCACCACCACTACCACCACACGGCGCTGCATGCACCACCACCACCACCACACGGCGTTGCATGTACCACCACCACACGGCGCTGCATGCACCACCACACGGCGTTGCATGCACCACCACCACACGGCGCTGCATGCACCACCATTACACGGCGCTGCATGCACCACCACCACTCGGCGTTGCATGCACCACCACCACACGGCGCTGCATGCACCACCACCACACGGCGCTGCATGCACCACCACCACCACCACACGGCGCTGCATTCACCACCACCACACGGCGCTGCATGCACCACCACCACCACCACACGGCGCTGCATGCTCCACCACCACACGGCGCTGCATGCACCTCCACCACACGACGCTGCATGCACCACCACCACACGGCGCTGCATGCACCTCCACCACCACCACACGGCGCTGCATTCACCACCACCACACGGCGCTGCATGCACCACCACCACCACCACACGGCGCTGCATGCACCACCACCACACGGCGCTGCATGCACCTCCACCACACGGCGCTGCATGCACCACCACGACACGGCGCTGCATGCACCACCACCACCACCACACGGCGCTGCATTCACCACCACCACACGGCGCTGCATGCACCACCACCACACGGCGCTGCATGCACCACCATTACCACCACACGGCGCTGCATTCACCGCCACCACACGGCGCTGCATGCACCTCCACAACACGGCGCTGCATGCACCTCCACCACACGGCGCTGCATGCACCACCACCACCACCACACGGCGCTGCATGCACCACCACCACACGGCGCTGCATGCACCTCCACCACACGGCGCTGCATGCACCACCACAACCACCACACGGCGCTGCATGCACCACCACCACCACCACACGGCGCTGCATGCACCATCACCACACGGCGCTGCATGCACCACCACCACCACCACACGGCGCTGCATTCACCGCCACCACACGGCGCTGCATGCACCACCACCACCACACGGCGCTGCATGCACCTCCACCATCCGGCGCTGCATGCACCTCCACCACCACCACACGGCGCTGCAAGCACCACCACCACACGGCGCTGCATGCACCTCCACCACCACCACACGGCGCTGCATGCACCTCCACAACCCGTTCTCGCAAATTTAATAAGTCAATATTGACTTATTAAATATGTGCATAGGTGACATACTTAACATAATAGATACCCGTAAAAAGATTCATAGAAAACACCGACCTTACCTAACCTACTTAGTATGTTAAGATAAGCATCTTATTGCTTCGTAATTACAATTATTACCTAACCTATAATAGGTATAGGTTAAGTAATAATTGTAATTACGAAGCAATAAGATGCTTATCTTAAGATACTAACAAGGTTAGGTAAGGTTGGTGTTTTCTATGAATCTTTTTAAGGGTATCTATTATGTTTAGTATATCACCTATGCACGTAATTAATAAGTCAATATTGACATTACGAATTTGCGAGAACGGGTTGACCTCCACCACACGGCGCTGCATGCACCACCACCACACGGCGCTGCATGCACCGCCACCACACGGCGCTGCATGCACCTCCACCTCCACCACACGGCGCTGCATGCACCATCACCACCACCACACGGCGCTGCATGCACCACCACCACACCTCGCTGCATGCACCACCACCACCACCACACGGCGCTGCATGCACCACCACCGCCACAACAGGGCGCTGCATGCACCACCACCACCACACAGCGCTGCATGCACCACCACCACCACACCTCGCTGCATGCACCACCACCGCCACAACAGGGCGCTGCATGCACCACCACCACCACCACACAGCGCTGCATGCACCACCACCACCACACGGCGCTGCATGCACCACCACCACCACACAGCGCTGCATGCACCACCACCACCACACGGCGCTGCATGCACCACCACCACCACCACACAGCGCTGCATGCACCACCGCCACCACACAGCGTTGCATGCACCACCACCACCACATGGCGCTGCATGCACCACCACCACTACCACACGGCGCTACATGCACCACCACCACCACCACACGGCGCTGCATGCACCACCACCACCATTACCACATGGCGCTGCATGCACCACCACCACCACCACACGGCGTTGCATGCACCACCACCACACGGCGCTGCATGCATCACCACCACACGGCGCTGCATGCACCACCACCACACGGCGCTGCATGCACCACCATCACACGGCGCTGCATGCACCACCACCACTCGGCGTTGCATGCACCACCACCACACGGCGCTGCATGCACCACCACCACACGGCGCTGCATGCACCACCACCACCACCACACGGCGCTGCATTCACCACCACCACACGGCGCTGCATGCACCACCACCACCACCACCACACGGCGCTGCATGCACCACCACCACACGGCGCTGCATGCACCTCCACCACACGACGCTGCATGCACCACCACCACACGGCGCTGCATGCACCTCCACCACACGACGCTGCATGCACCACCACCACACGGCGCTGCATGCACCTCCACCACCACCACACGGCGCTGCATTCACCACCACCACACGGCGCTGCATGCACCACCACCACCACCACACGGCGCTGCATGCACCACCACCACACGGCGCTGCATGCACCACCACTTCACGGCGCTGCATGCACCTCCACCACACGGCGCTGCATGCACCACTACCACACGGCGCTGCATGCACCACCACCACCACCACACGGCGCTGCATTCACCACCACCACACGGCGCTGCATGCACCACCACCACCACCACACGGCGCTGCATGCACCACCACCACCACCACACGGCACTGCATTCACCGCCACCACACGGCGCTGCATGCACCTCCACAACACGGCGCTACATGCACTACCACCACCACACGGCGCTGCATGCACCACCACCACCACACCTCGCTGCATGCAACACCACCTCCAGACGGCGCTGCATGCACCACCACCACCACACGGCGCTGCATGCACCACCACCACCACCACACGGCGCTGTATGCAACATCACCACACGGCGCTGCATGCACCACCACCACCACCACACGGCGCTGCATGCACCACCACCACACGGCGCTGCATGCACCTCCACCACACGGCGCTGCATGCACCACCACCACACGGCGCTGCATGCACCACCACCACCACCACACGGCGCTGCATTCACCACCACCACACGGCGCTGCATGCACCACCACCACACGGCGCTGCATGCACCACCATTACCACCACACGGCGCTGCATTCACCACCACCACACGGCGCTGCATGCACCACCACCACACGGCGCTGCATGCACCTCCACCACACGGCACTGCATGCACCACCACAACCACCACACGGCGCTGCATGCACCACCACCACCACCACACGGCGCTGCATGCACCACCACCACACGGCGCTGCATGCACCACCACCACCACCACACGGCGCTGCATTCACCGCCACCACACGGCGCTGCATGCACCACCACCACCACACGGCGCTGCATGCACCTCCACCATCCGGCGCTGCATGCACCTCCACCATCCGGCGCTGCATGCACCTCCACCACACGGCGCTGCATGAACCTCCACCACCACCACACGGCGCTGCATGCACCTCCACCACCACCACACGGCGCTGCATGCACCTCCACCACCACCACATGGCGCTGCATGCACCTCCACGACACGGCGCTGCATGCACCACCACCACCACCACACAGCGCTGCATGCACCACCACCACCACACGGCGCTGCATGCACCACCACCACCACACAGCGCTGCATGCACCACCACCACCACACGGCGCTGCATGCACCACCACCACCACCACCACACGGCGCTGCATGCACCACCACCACCACCACACAGCGCTGCATGCACCACCGCCACCACACAGCGTTGCATGCACCACCACCACCATACGGCGCTGCATGCACCACCACCACTACCACACGGCGCTACATGCACCACCACTACCACCACACGGCGCTGCATGCACCACCACCACCACATGGCGCTGCATGCACCACCACCACCACCACACGGCGTTGCATGCACCACCACCACACGGCGCTGCATGCACCACCACCACACGGCGCTGCATGTACCACCACCACCACCACACGGCGCTGCATGCACCACCACCACCACCACACGGCGTTGCATGCACCACCACCACACGGCGCTGCATGCACCACCATCACACGGCGCTGCATGCACCACCACCACTCGGCGTTGCATGCACCACCACCACACGGCGCTGCATGCACCACCACCACACGGCGCTGCATGCACCACCACCACACGGCGCTGCATGCACCACCACCACAGTAGTAGGGAGGAAGACTCACAGGCCCTTTTTTTTTTCAGGCCAGAGGACCCCTGTGAGTTGTACGACTCACAGGCCCTTTTTTTTCAGGTCAGAGGACCCCTGTGAGTTGTACGACTCACAGGCCCTTTTTTTTTTTCAGGTGAATTTGGGGAGTCACAGATTTGGAATTAGGGAATTCTTATAATGAAAAATAATGTCATACGAGTTTGTTAAAGTTCTTATGAGAAAAATAATTTCCGAGACATAGAAGTTTGTTAAGGCCTTATGGGAGAAATTCAAATATCATGTGTAGCTCTATAGGGTTTCCATGAGAACTCTACGGACATGTTTTACATGTTTTCAACTTACAAATATCGTCTATGTAAGCCTTAGTTATTCATATAAATTTAGAAAATCACCTGTGTAAGTCATGGTTTTCAGGGTTTCGTACATCACACCCCCCTCCCTCCCCCCTTACCTCGCAATCTCTCGCGTCACCTTTATTTACTTTACGCCCGGCCAGCCAGACCTCTTATCTTATCTTATCTTCTCATAATATCTGGACCGTCCCTCCTCTCTCTCTCTCTCTCCTCTTCATATTATTCTCTCTCTTGCTATTTTCCAACATCGTATGTTTTCTCCTTTTCATTAAGCAAGTCAGTTTTACACAAATAAATCGTGTTAGTAAGCAAGTTCTAGCTCACGTTCCCCACCTTACTCCCCTGTCATATAATGAATACTATCATTCCAATCCCTCTAAAATTTAAAAATAATCATATTTCAAACGTAGTTCAATACAGTAATTTAGTTACCAAGCTCCAGCGCTTGTCCTCCGCCTTAGCTCTCTCTCGTATCTTCGTTAGTATCAGTCCAATTTCCCTGAAATTTTTACCCTCTGTATTTCGGGCACCGTAAATAAGATCAAAACAGTTACCAAGCTCCAGCGCTTGTCCTCGGCCTTAGCTCTCTCTCGTATCTTCATTAGTATCAGTCCAATTTCCCTGAAATTTCTACCCTCTGTATTTCAGGCACCGTAAATAAGATCAAAACAGTTACCAAGCTCCAGCGCTTGTCCTCCGCCTTAGTTCTCTTTCGTATCTTTGTAAATAAACCATCAATTTCCCTTAAATTTTTACCCTCTGTATTTCAGGCACCGTAAATAAGATCAAAACCGTTACCAAGCTCCAGCGCTTGTCCTCCGCCTTAGTTCTCTTTCGTATCTTTGTAAATAAACCATCAATTTCCCTTAAATTTTTACCCTCTGTATTTCAGACACCGTAAATAAAATCAAGTCAGTTATCGAGCTCCAGCTCTCGTCCCCGCCTTAATTCTCTTTCGTATCTTTGTAAATAACCCATCAATTTCCCTAAAATTAAAAGCAGACATACTTCAAAGTTAGTAAATAAGATCAAGTCAGTTACTGAGCTCCAGCTCTCGTCCCCCACCCTCTTCCACCCTCAAGTCTTTGTAATAAACCATCAATTTCCCCGAAATTTTTACCCTCTGTATTTCAGACATAGTAAATATGATGAAACAATTATAAAACTCTAGCTCTTGTCCTCTGTCCAAGTTCACTCCTGTAAATTCATTACTATCAATCCAAATCCCCCTGAGATTTAAACACCCAACTACATTTTCAGACATAGTAAATAAAAACCAGTTCAGTTATCAAGTTTCAACTCTTGTGCTCCAGCTTAGTTCATTTGTGCAAGTTCTTTATTTTCCAACTAAATCACCCTGAGATTTAAGATCACCTTATTTTCTAACGTAGTAAAATTAATCTGGACATTAGCCTTAGATCATCAGACATAAATATATTCGATCAAGTCCGTCTCCAGCTTATCTCTTATCCGAGTATACACATAACCCCAACCTGTTTAATTATCTTTCACCCCCTCTCACCTTCCTCCATCTCATCCAAGTCTCATAAATTTAAATGTAGCTGTTAATTTGCGTTCTTTCCCCGTTCATAGCATATTCTCTGTAAGTTCAGATCTGTACTTAGTCTTACATATTCTCTACTTCTTTCTATTTTATACAAGACTTAAACAACTATTACTGTGTCCCCTATCTTATTTAAACATGAGTCATATGTAAATATACCCAACTCCTTCCATCCATTACAAGTCCTAGCGTGTTCACCGCCCAACTCACTACGCTATTTCTACTCTACATGTTATAGCATGTTTTCCGCTCATCTTGGTACCAACCCTTACAATCTCTCTCTCTCATTCCTTTACATGTCTCAGCATGTTCGCCTCGCATCTTACTACGCTGTCTACTTTACATGTTGTAGCGTGTATTACTGTGTCCCATATCTTATTTAAACATGAGTCATATGTAAATATACCCGACTCCTTCCATCCATTACAAGTCCTAGCTTGTTCACCGCCCAACTCACTACACTGTCTACTTTACATGTTGTAGCATGTTTTCCGCACATCTTGATACCATCCCTTACAATCTCTCAATCCTTTACACATCCCAACTTTCAACCCTTTCTTACAATTTTCCTCCATCCCTCCGCTACATGTTCTTACCCGTTCATTACAGTCCACTACATATTCTCTATTCATCTTTGTACTAATTCGCAAAACTAGTTGTTTCTGTCATTTTAGTAAGTAAGTAGTAGATCATCGTTATTAACAACAACAACAGTAACATTACTAATTCACAGTAAGTTACTACTGAGCATTTAGCAGTTATCCATTTTTCAAGTAAGGTCAATATAAATCATTCTAAGACATCTTCGTACAATTAAAGATACTTGCCTGTGCACTAAGTCATTACTTACAGTAGCATCTTAAGGCATTGTTTTCGTAACTCAGTTTTATTAAACATACACCTTCATTAGTCAAAGGAAAACTTTTCAAGTCATTGTATTCAATATTTCCGTTAAACTTACTACATCATGTCATTATTCTGTTTCATAATTAAGTACTTGTTTCAGTCCTCCAATGTAATAAGCAAATTATTCTATTAAGGATAAAGAAATCTTATTTAGAAGAGACATTAAGTTTATTACAACATTTAACGCATACAAGTGTTTTTAGTAGTTATACAGGTATTCAAGAAATCATAAGTGTTCTTAGTAGTTTTACAAGTGTTCAAGAAAATCATAAGTGTTCAAAAAGCAAACATATACAGTTATTCTTAGTAGTTATACAAGTGTTCAAGAAAATCATATACAAGTGTTCAAGAAGCAATTGGATTTATTATATATAAAATATTTCCTCTACAAATTGGACAGCATTTCAGAGCTAAAAGACAACCACTGCATGTCACCATATGTTTACATGGTAGTATTGCAATATTTATATTTTTATCCATACAAACTCTGCATAAAATATCTTCTTCCCAAGATTGTTCTGTACAGTCCTTGTTTTCAACAGTGTTAGTACAAGTCTCCGGTAAAGTTTTCAATCCCAGATCTTCAAGCGTAGCTTCTTGTTCCTTTTTATCATCAACTGCTTCATAAATTAAGTCCCGTACCCGTAAATAAATATCTGTACCCTCTTGCATATACCTCAACACGATTTCTAGGCATCTACTTTGTATAATAAAAGGTAACAAATCTCTGGATTCCTTAAGATACTCACTTAAAGCATATCTTATACTCTCCACAGGTAATAATTTTTGATGAATCAGATGTTTGAACTTATCCATACCCTCCATTAAGATATTAATTAAATCATTGTCTATAGGTTTTATAGGTAATGGTATTGTCAATCTAGCATTCTTAACAAATTCCTTGCCCCTTGCAAGAATAATGTAAGCACATTCTGGACTACATCTCGCATGTAACGTCCAAGGATCATCTTCTGGTCTCCAATTTCGTATTCCACAGGCGCAGTGATAGCAGCAGACGTGGTCACTTATACCTGAAAACCATAAAACAATCCAGCATTATCTCGTTACTATCTTTTAACTAATATTCATTATTTCTTTACTTATAACTCTATTAAGTTAAAATAGTTAAAACACTTCATACCACAGTAAAAAAAACCAGCTTCTGCCAGCTCATGAGAAGTTTGCTTGACGCTTCCAGGCCATGTCATATCAAATGTCTCTAGGCGAGATTTATAAGTTACCAATCCTGGATTCAGCGATTTCCTAAATTTGATCAATCCCAGATCTTCCTTAGGAGGAGCACCACCTAAAAAAATATAACGTAGTTACGTAAATTATTCTTTAGAAGAATAAGAAGTATCTATTTAAGCAATCAAGTTTTGTACAGAGTATATAAGACTGGCATAAGAATACATCATAAGAATATATACTTACTACTATCACTTATTTTCTTATTTCCCAGTTCTATTTTATGGGAAACAAATTCCAGTCCATATTTGAAAGCTATCTCAGACACCTCTAAAGAAACATTGTCACTCCTCTTGCCTCTAATAAAGGCACAGTCTTGATTAATGATCTTATGACGTCTTCTGGGGGTATCACCAACAATCCATGCACCTACTATACAATAACAAAATGCACACAAACAGTAATCACTATTGCGAAGGTAATAGAACCCATCTTCAACTAAGTCAATAGGGTTTAACCACTTAATGGGCCAATCCACAAATGTTTGTAGTCTAACTCCTGCACATTTAAGGCTTTCTATACTGTAAAACTTCCTGGCACACAAAGGATCCATCGTGTGAGGGCAGCACTAACTATTAGAGTAGGATAAGCAAGTATATATATCCCTAAAATAAGTATCGTACATCGCTACATATTTAACAGTTTCCCCATTTATAATAGACAGTAATCTCCTCTAAATACTTCTCTACTTAAAAATCCTTAAAGTTTCATAATTAAATAAAGCTCTTATATAAATACTTAGTAGACTACTTTCATTATTTATTAGACTTATTAGAAAAATACATCACTTTGGCAATCTCGCTAAAAGTATACTGTTACGTCATTATTCGTAGCTGCCGTACATAATGATATATATATATATATATATATATATATAATTTAGTAGTAAATTCTTATTTAATCTAATTAAAATATATGCTTAAAGCATCTATATCCTAAAATGAAATATACTATTAGTTATAATGTCATATATAATATCGCTCTAAGGTAACAAAAATCCTTATTAATATATTCAAATAAGTGGTAACTTTTACATTACCCCCAATATAAGAGCGCGGACCTCACATTAGGGATATTATTACGACTATCTGGATCGTATCTACTACCTTACGAGGAAGAAAATTCACCATGGATACTGTTCTGACAACTTGTCAGGGTTATTTAACCGACGATTCATTTTGTAATAATGAAACCTGTATTGTGTACGGAGTGAACTGTATATCCTGTGTTCCCCGAGGAATGGCCCTAGACTTAGCCAAGAAATATTCTTATGCTGACGCTTATAATGTTCGCCGACCCTTGTACAGTCTTAAGAGATGTATCCCTGAAGATCGTCCAGTACCAGGAACAATTCATATCTCTAAAGGAGAAAATCTTCCGTATATTGTTGCTATAGCCACTCAATACGGTATTGGATTACCTATAGAAAGTAATAACATTGCTCAGGGAATTATAGAAAACTCAAAAGACAGAAACATGCTCTCTGGATTAAACGAAGATACATCCATTAATCGTCTCGTCTACTTCAAGAATGGTATGAAAGATTTATTTAACTTTATCAAGGGCTCTCCTCAAATTATGAGAGTTATAATACCAACAGGAATTGGGATTACATGTGTTCGAAGAGATAAAGTTTGGGAAAATACTTATCTTCCTGTTATTGAAGATATGTATAAACAGTTAAAACCCTACGGAGTGGAAGTTAAATTACTGTTTAACGAGGAGATTATGCAGAGGAAGAGCAAGTAACACTTGGCAACCTTTTGTGTGCGCAGTGTTTCTACGCGCAGCCTAAAGATGTATATATGCTTCCCCCGGAGTGATCTCTTACGGCGTCCTCCTCTTCTTGGATGTCGGAATCTACTTCAGCTTGGATATTCAAGGCTATGGAGATCAAGACTATTATTGGAGACTTTGCCTCCCTGCCCGTCTACAATAATCACGACTGTTTATTGTACGATCTTGATGCTACGAGTGTACAAATGTGTAAAATTGTGCAAGGATTGTGGGATCGTTACCCATATGCGAGATTACATCGTGAAAACTTTCCTTACAAAAACAGGGCTGTTGTATCTTATCGCAGTAACCCTGGTAGTATACATATTGGAGAACCACCTGAATTTAACAACAGGATGGATGAAGATCCCCATCTACCCCTTATTATTGGTTTAGTGACTCAGTTTGCTAGTAGACCTGCAACTTTACCAGCATATGAAAATCCTCCGTGTGAAGTACGAAGTTTAGATGAACATTTTTACGATGGACTTGAAAAAGATACAGAATATCAGAGATGGCGCTGGTTTGAAAATGCTCTGAAGGAAGCCCTTGTTTTCATTCTTAAAAGATGTGTTAAGAGAATTATTATTCCATATGGGTTTGGCATGTCAAGTTATTTGGACAACTGCGCAGTATGGGAAAGTAAATATTTGCCTATACTTGAGAAAATAGGACAAAAACTACGAAAACGAGGTATTGTACTCTTCATAGTACGTCCCGAAAACATCGTTCCTCCTCAGTCATCCACCCACGGCATCTTTGAAAATAAGATTCCATACATTGCTGTTCTTCAAAATGGATCCACAACTAATGCTACTGATGCTGCTAGGACACCTGAAGATGATGCTACGCCTGCTACCGCTGATGCTAGTTCACCTTCTATCAACACTAAGTTGCCTGATACAATTAATTCAACACCTGTTAATGTTACTACGTCTGTTGATACTAATGTTACAATGTGTGTTAGTAGTAGTTTTACAAATTTAGAAGAGAAGATGGATTGGGAATAATAATGTCTGTAAATAATTTATACTTTGTACATTTTTACAAATTAAATACATTGTACATTTTTACACATTAAATAACAAAATAGAAACTCGTGTGTTTATTTTCTCCCTTTTTTAATGTCTAAATGTCAACTCTACTTTTCTGAGTATATAGGAAGAGGTACGAAACTTTTTCTGTCTTACTTCAAGATGGATTGTTCTATGTACATGCAAGTGAAGCTTAAGCGTTTAAATAAGTGTATTATAGATGCTGATTTTACTAGTGATGAAATTCTAAAACCTGGAGACTGTCTTGTCTACGATTCTCATAATTTATCTGGTGGATTTGCACAACTGTTATGGGAAAAATATCCTTACAGTAAAGTTTCCGAGTGTGAAGTGGTGCAGAATAATATAACTCCTGGTGGTATAGTACTTGCTTTATCTCCAGAACCAGAAATAAAACCTCATATTATAGGACTTCAATACAGTAGCTCTAATGAAGATCTGGGATTACAGAAAGATATTATTAAACGTTGGAGTTTTAAATCTGCAATAAGACAAATTTGTTGTCAGGCAAGAAATAATAATTTAATCCAGCGTATAATTATTCCATATGGTATTGGGTTTAATGACGGAATAGGATGGAGTAAAGAAGAACAAGAAGAATGGGAGACACACTATTTTCCAGGACTAGCCCATTTAGCTTATGTTTTAAAGAATAATAAAAAAGAATTATTAATGGTTCGTATACCTCTTGGAGAAGATGTTACGGGGACTGGGCGAGAGAAGAAACAAGTAGAGGGTGGATCTAATAAACGGAAGAGAATGTCATAGTTAAAACTAGTAGATCTAAAATAATACATATAACTAATTTGGAAACTACAGCTAAGAGAGAGGGGCGGAGCGTAACAATCTCCGATGTGATAAGCTAGGTCGGGATATATCTTGCCATAAACTCCCCATCTCGGTCCAGCAGTGAGAAGACATACTCGGATCGATGGCTGCTGTATACAGTAAGTGCTTATTGTATGATGTACTTACAGTACTCGTTATATTTGTTGTGATATAATTTTGCTTATTATTGAATATCTTTTAGTTTTGAAATATTATGATTATTTAATAGTCCCTGTGTTAAATATTGTATTTTTCTTTGTTTAAAGATTTACCCCATGTGATGGATGTGAAGAGTCTACCAGGGTTTGGAAGCATGCCTGATCTTGTGTCAGAAACTATATGGCAAAGTCCAGCTTCGACTGTTTTGTGGAAGAATATGCCCCTGGCGGAAAAACAGACTTATAAAGTGATGACACATACTGATAAATGTACGCATGAGAACATTGTTCCAGCTCTAGCAAAGTTTATTAGCAAAAGTGAAAATGTTTTAATGATACTGATCGGTCATGATTTTATAAAGTTGAAAGAAGAACTTCCAATGATAAAATGTGATATAGTCTTATTTAGCTTAAAAGAGAGTGTTACAGATGTACTCAAGAAACATGAGAATTGTCAAGTGTTGTTGCTGACGAAAATTCCTAGTAAGGCTGAGATGAAGAAAATTTCTTTGTTATTTAAAGGCGATAAAATAATTTGCACTTTTAGACCTAAACCCCGTTTTAAATACATATTTCCAGAATTTGAAGAAGTGCCTATAGGATGTAACTTAAAGGATAAATTTTTTATAAGAAAATTTGTGGATGAAATTGGTTCTCCAAATGCTGCAAACTGGTTTATTAATAAGTTGAGTTCTGAAGAACGAGAAGTGTATACTATAATGAGCCAGGATGAACTGCAACAGCAGGTAAATAGTAAGACTGTGAAAGAGCTTAGTATTATTCACCCTAAAACAGAAGAAGATGAACATTGGAGTTTAATTGATCATATGGAGGAGAGCTTTCCATCTTTTCCGTTAAATTTAATAAAGATGAGACCAGAAATAGGATATCATACCCCCCAAAAGATAGAAATAGAGGCAGTGATGAGATTTATAGGACAGGATCCTGTACTTGGTGTTTTCTCTGGTATGGCCTTTATTGAAAATCTTATTAGGATAAGACATACTAATGTGGTACGAGCTACAGATAATTACTCGAATATGGGTGAGAGTAAGTGGATGGAGGTTGAACAAATGGATGCTGTAGAAGCAGTTAGGACTTATTGTAATGACAGAGAAGTACTTCTAATGTCCTGGCCTGAATTGATTTGTGATGATAATGTTTATAGTGATGCTTTCTATGTTTTAAAGGAATTTAAGGGACAAAAACTAATCTATTTTGGAGAAGGGGAAGGGGGATGCTGTGCATGTGATGGATTTTTTAACTTGCTGGATAGTGAGTTTCATTGTGTGAAATCAAATACATGTTTTACTTATAATTCTTTTATAAATTCAAATGTTTATTTCTATATAAGACTATAGTGTTTATGATTTCTTGAACACTTGTATAACTACTAAGAACACTTGTATATGATTGATTCTTGAACACTTGTATAACTACTAAGAACACTTGTATATGATTGCTTTTTGAACACTTATGATTTTCTTGATCACTTGTAAAACTACTAAGAACACTTATGATTTCTTGAATACCTGTATAACTACTAAAAACACTTGTATGCGTTAAATGTTGTAATAAACTTAATGTCTCTTCTAAATAAGATTTCTTTATCCTTAATAGAATAATTTGCTTATTACATTGGAGGACTGAAACAAGTACTTAATTATGAAACAGAATAATGACATGATGTAGTAAGTTTAACGGAAATATTGAATACAATGACTTGAAAAGTTTTCCTTTGACTAATGAAGGTGTATGTTTAATAAAACTGAGTTACGAAAACAATGCCTTAAGATGCTACTGTAAGTAATGACTTAGTGCACAGGCAAGTATCTTTAATTGTACGAAGATGTCTTAGAATGATTTATATTGACCTTATTTGAAAAATGGATAACTGCTAAATGCTCAGTAGTAACTTACTGTGAATTAGTAATGTTACTGTTGTTGTTGTTAATAACGATGATCTACTTACTTACTAAAATGACAGAAACAACTAGTTTTGCGAATTAGTACAAAGATGAATAGAGAATATGTAGTGGACTGTAATGAACGGGTAAGAACATGTAGCGGAGGGATGGAGGAAAATTGTAAGAAAGGGTTGAAAGTTGGGATGTGTAAAGGATTGAGAGATTGTAAGGGATGGTATCAAGATGTGCGGAAAACATGCTACAACATGTAAAGTAGACAGTGTAGTGAGTTGGGCGGTGAACAAGCTAGGACTTGTAATGGATGGAAGGAGTCGGGTATATTTACATATGACTCATGTTTAAATAAGATATGGGACACAGTAATACACGCTACAACATGTAAAGTAGACAGCGTAGTAAGATGCGAGGCGAACATGCTGAGACATGTAAAGGAGTGAGAGAGAGAGATTGTAAGGGTTGGTACCAAGATGAGCGGAAAACATGCTATAACATGTAGAGTAGAAATAGCGTAGTGAGTTGGGCGGTGAACACGCTAGGACTTGTAATGGATGGAAGGAGTTGGGTATATTTACATATGACTCATGTTTAAATAAGATAGGGGACACAGTAATAGTTGTTTAAGTCTTGTATAAAATAGAAAGAAGTAGAGAATATGTAAGACTAAGTACAGATCTGAACTTACAGAGAATATGCTATGAACGGGGAAAGAACGCAAATTAACAGCTACATTTAAATTTATGAGACTTGGATGAGATGGAGGAAGGTGAGAGGGGGTGAAAGATAATTAAACAGGTTGGGGTTATGTGTATACTCGGATAAGAGATAAGCTGGAGACGGACTTGATCGAATATATTTATGTCTGATGATCTAAGGCTAATGTCCAGATTAATTTTACTACGTTAGAAAATAAGGTGATCTTAAATCTCAGGGTGATTTAGTTGGAAAATAAAGAACTTGCACAAATGAACTAAGCTGGAGCACAAGAGTTGAAACTTGATAACTGAACTGGTTTTTATTTACTATGTCTGAAAATGTAGTTGGGTGTTTAAATCTCAGGGGGATTTGGATTGATAGTAATGAATTTACAGGAGTGAACTTGGACAGAGGACAAGAGCTAGAGTTTTATAATTGTTTCATCATATTTACTATGTCTGAAATACAGAGGGTAAAAATTTCGGGGAAATTGATGGTTTATTACAAAGACTTGAGGGTGGAAGAGGGTGGGGGACGAGAGCTGGAGCTCAGTAACTGACTTGATCTTATTTACTAACTTTGAAGTATGTCTGCTTTTAATTTTAGGGAAATTGATGGGTTATTTACAAAGATACGAAAGAGAATTAAGGCGGGGACGAGAGCTGGAGCTCGATAACTGACTTGATTTTATTTACGGTGTCTGAAATACAGAGGGTAAAAATTTAAGGGAAATTGATGGTTTATTTACAAAGATACGAAAGAGAACTAAGGCGGAGGACAAGCGCTGGAGCTTGGTAACGGTTTTGATCTTATTTACGGTGCCTGAAATACAGAGGGTAAAAATTTAAGGGAAATTGATGGTTTATTTACAAAGATACGAAAGAGAACTAAGGCGGAGGACAAGCGCTGGAGCTTGGTAACTGTTTTGATCTTATTTACGGTGCCTGAAATACAGAGGGTAGAAATTTCAGGGAAATTGGACTGATACTAATGAAGATACGAGAGAGAGCTAAGGCGGAGGACAAGCGCTGGAGCTTGGTAACTGTTTTGATCTTATTTACGGTGCCCGAAATACAGAGGGTAAAAATTTCAGGGAAATTGGACTGATACTAACGAAGATACGAGAGAGAGCTAAGGCGGAGGACAAGCGCTGGAGCTTGGTAACTAAATTACTGTATTGAACTACGTTTGAAATATGATTATTTTTTAAATTTTAGAGGGATTGGAATGATAGTATTCATTATATGACAGGGGAGTAAGGTGGGGAACGTGAGCTAGAACTTGCTTACTAACACGATTTATTTGTGTAAAACTGACTTGCTTAATGAAAAGGAGAAAACATACGATGTTGGAAAATAGCAAGAGAGAGAATAATATGAAGAGGAGAGAGAGAGAGAGGAGGGACGGTCCAGATATTATGAGAAGATAAGATAAGATAAGAGGTCTGGCTGGCCGGGCGTAAAGTAAATAAAGGTGACGCGAGAGATTGCGAGGTAAGGGGGGAGGGAGGGGGGTGTGATGTACGAAACCCTGAAAACCATGACTTACACAGGTGATTTTCTAAATTTATATGAATAACTAAGGCATACATAGACGATATTTGTAAGTTGAAAACATGTAAAACATGTCCGTAGAGTTCTCATGGAAACCCTAAAGAGCTACACATGATATTTGAATTTCTCCCATAAGGCCTTAACAAACTTCTATGTCTCGGAAATTATTTTTCTCATAAGAACTTTAACAAACTCGTATGACATTATTTTTCATTATAAGAATTCCCTAATTCCAAATCTGTGACTCCCCAAATTCACCTGAAAAAAAAAAGGTCCTGTGAGTCGTACAACTCACAGGGGTCCTCTGGCCTGAAAAAAAAAAGGGCCTGTGAGTCGTACAACTCACAGGGGTCCTCTGGCCTGAAAAAAAAAAGGGCCTGTGAGTCTTCCTCCCTACTACTCACCACCACCACACGGCGCTGCATTCACCACCACCACACGGCGCTGCATGCACCACCAACACCACCACACGGCGCTGCATGCACCACCACAACACGGCGCTGCATGCACCTCCACCACACGGCGCTGCATGCACCACCACCACACGACGCTGCATGCACCTCCACCACACAGCGCTGCATGCACCACCACCACCACCACACGGCGCTGCATGCACCACCACCAAACGGCGCTGCATTCACTGCCACCACACGGCGATGCATGCACCTCCACAACACGGCGCTGCATGCACCTCCACCACACGGCGCTGCATGCACCACCAACACCACCACACGGCGCTGCATGCACCACCACCACACGGCGCTGCATGCACCTCCACCACACGGCGCTGCATGCACCACCACAACCACCACACGGCGCTGCATGCACCACCACCACCACCACACGGCGCTGCATGCACCACCACCACACGGCGCTGCATGCACCACCATCACCACCACACGGCGCTGCATTCACCGCCACCACACGGCGCTGCATGCACCACCACCACCACACGGCGCTGCATGCACCTCCACCACCCGGCGCTGCATGCACCTCAACCACCACCACACGGCGCTGCAAGCACCACCACCACACGGCGCTGCATGCACCTCCACCACCACCACACGGCGCTGCATGCACCTCCACCACCACCACACGGCGCTGCATGCACCTCCACCACCACCACACGGCGCTGCATGCACCTCCACCATACGGCGCTGCATGCACCACCACCACCACCACACGGCGCTGCATGCACCACCACCACCACCACACGGCGCTGCATGCACCACCACCACCACCACCACACGGCGCTGCATGCACCACCACCACACGGCGCTGCATGCACGTCCACCACCACCACACGGCGCTGCATGCACCTCCACCACACGGCGCTGCATGCACCACTACCACACGGCGCTGCATGCACCACCACCACCACCACACGGCGCTGCATGCACCACCACCACCACAACACGGCGCTGCATGCACTACCACCACCACCACACGGCGCTGCATGCACCTCCACCACCACCACACGGCGCTGCATGCACCTCCACCACACGGCGCTGCATACACCACCACCACACGGCGCTGCATGCAAATCCACCACACGGCGCTGCATGCACCACCACCACACGGCGCTGCATGCACCACCACCACACGGCGCTGCATGCACCACCACCACACGGCGCTGCATGCACCACCACCACACGGCGCTGCATGCACCACCACCACACGGCGCTGCATGCACCACCACCACACGGCGCTGCATGCACCACCACCACACGGCGCTGCATGCACCACCACCACACGGCGCTGCATGCACCTCCACCACCCGGCGCTGCATGCACCTCCACCACCACCACACGGCGCTGCAAGCACCACCACCACACGGCGCTGCATGCACCTCCACCACACGGCGCTGCATGCACCACCACCACACGGCGCTGCATGCACCACCACCACACGGCGCTGCATGCACCTCCACCACCCGGCGCTGCATGCACCTCCACCACCACCACACGGCGCTGGGAGCACCACCACCACACGGCGCTGCATGCACCTCCACCACCACCACACGGCGCTGCATGCACCTCCACCTCCACCACACGGCGCTGCATGCACCTTCACCACACGGCGCTGCATGCACCACCACCACCACCACACGGCGCTGCATGCACCACCACCACCACCACACGGCGCTGCATGCACCACCACCACCACCACACGGCGCTGCATGCACCACCACCACCACCACACGGCGCTGCATGCACCACCACCACCACCACACGGCGCTGCATGCACCACCACCACACGGCGCTGCATGCACGTCCACCACCACCACACGGCGCTGCATGCACCTCCACCACACGGCGCTGCATGCACCACCACCACACGGCGCTGCATGCACCACCACCACCACCACCACACGGCGCTGCAGGCACCACCACCACCACCACACGGCGCTGCATGCACTACCACCACCACCACACGGCACTGCATGCACCTCCACCACCACCACACGGCGCTGCATGCACCACCACCACACGGCGCTGCATGCACCACCACCACACGGCGCTGCATGCACCTCCACCACACGGCGCTGCACGCACCACCACCACACGGCGCTGCATGCACCACCACCACACGGCGCTGCATAAACCACCACTACACGGCGCTGCATGCACCTCCACCACACGGCGCTGCATGCACCGCCACCACACGGCGCTGCATGCACCGCCACCACACGGCGCTGCATGCACCTCCACCACCACCACACGGCGCTGCATGCACCATCACCACCACCACACGGCGCTGCATGCACCACCACCACACGGCGCTGCATGCATTTCCACCACACGGCGCTGCATGCACCTCCTCCACCACCACACGGCGCTGCATGCACCACCACCACACGGCGCTGCATGCACCACCACCACACGGCGCTGCATGCACCTCCACCACACGGCTCTGCATGCACCACCACCACACGGCGCTGCATGCACCACCACCACACCTCGCTGCATGCACCACCACCACATGGCGCTGCATGCACCATCATCACCACCACACGGCGCTGCATGCACCACCACCACACAGCGCTGCATGCACCACCACCACACGGCGCAGCATGCACCGCCACCACACGGCGCTGCATGCACCACCACCACCACCACACCTCGCTGCATGCACCACCACCACACGGCGCTGCATATACCACCACCACCACCACACCTCGCTGCATGCACCACCACCACATGGCGCTGCATGCACCACCACCACACGGCGCTGCATGCACCACTACCACCACCACACCTCGCTGCATGCACCACCACCACAAGGTGCTGCATGCACCACCACCATCACCACACGGCGCTGCATGCACCACCACCGCCACCACACGGCGCTGCATGCACCACCACCACCACACCTCGCTGCATGCACCACCACCACCACACGGCGCTGCATGCACTACCACCACCACACGGCACTGCATGCACCACCACCACCACACGGCGCTGCATGCACCACCACCACCACACGGCGCTGCATGCACCACCACCACACGGCGCTGCATGCACCATCACCACACGGCACTGCATGCACCACCACCACCACCACACGGCGCTGCATACACCACCACCACACGGCGCTCCATGCACCACCACCACCACACCTCGCTGCATGCACCACCACCACCACCACACGGCGCTGCATGCACCACCACCGCCACAACAGGGCGCTGCGGGTACCACCACCACCACCACACGGCGCTGCATGCACCACCGCCACCACCACACGGCGCTGCATGCACCACCACCGCCACAACAGGGCGCTGCATGCACCACCACCACCACACGGCGCTGCATGCACCACCACCACCACACCTCGCTGCATGCACCACCACCGCCACAACAGGGCGCTGCATGCACCACTACCACCACACGGCGCTGCATGCACCACCACCACCACCACACAGCGCTGCATGCACCACCACCACACGGCGCTACATTCACCGCCACCACACGGCGCTGCATACACCACCACCACCACCACACGGCGCTGCATGCACCACCACCACACGGCGCTGCATGCACCACCACCACACGGCGCTGCATTCACCGCCACCACACGGCGCTGCATGCACCACCACCACCACCACCACACAGCGCTGCATGCACCACCACCACCACCACACGGCGCTGCATGCACCACCACCACACGGCGCTGCATGCACCACCACCACACGGCGCTGCATGCACCGCCACAACACCCCGCTGCATTCACCGCCACCACACGGCGCTGCATGCACCACCACCACCACACGGCGCTGCATGCACCACCACCACACAGCGCTGCATGCACCACCACCACACGGCGCTGCATGCACCGCCACCACACGGCGCTGCATGCACCACCACCACACCTCGCTGCATGCACCACCACCACACGGCGCTGCATGTACCACCACCACCACCACACGGCGCTGCATGCACCACCACCACACGGCGCTGCATGCACCACTACCACCACCACACCTCGCTGCATGCACCACCACCACACGGCGCTGCATGCACCACCACCACACGGCGCTGCATGCACCACCACCATCACCACACGGCGCTGCATGCACCACCACCGCCACCACACGGCGCTGCATGCACCACCACCACCACACCTCGCTGCATGCACCACCACCACCACACGGCGCTGCATGCACCACCACCACCACACGGCGCTGCATGCACCACCACCACCACCACACGGCGCTGCATGCACCACCACCACCACACGGCGCTGCATGCACCACCACCACCACACCTCGCTGCATGCACCACCACCACACGGCGCTGCATGCACCACCACCGCCACAACAGGGCGCTGCAGGCACCACCACCACCACCACACGGCGCTGCATGCACCACCACCACCACCACACGGCGCTGCATGCACCACCACCGTCACAACAGGGCGCTGCATGCACCACCACCACCACACGGCGCAGCATGCACCACCACCACCACACGGCGCTGCATGCACCACCACCGCCACACCTCGCTGCATGGATCACCACCGCCACAACAGGGCGCTGCAGGCACCACCACCACCACCACACGGCGCTGCATGCACCACCACCACCACCACACGGCGCTGCATGCACCACCACCGCCACAACAAAGCGCTGCATGCACCACCACCACCACACGGCGCAGCATGCACCACCACCACCACACGGCGCTGCATGCACCACCACCGCCACAACAGGGCGCTGCAGGCACCACCACCACCACCACACGGCGCTGCATGCACCACCACCACCACCACACGGCGCTGCATGCACCACCACCACACAGCGCTGCATGCACCACCACCACACGGCGCAGCATGCACCGCCACCACACGGCGCTGCATGCACCACCACCACACCTCGCTGCCTGCACCACCACCACATGGCGCTGCATGCACCACCATCACCACCACACGGCGCTGCATGCACCACCACCACACAGCGCTGCATGCACCACCACCACACGGCGCAGCATGCACCGCCACCACACGGCGCTGCATGCACCACCACCACCACCACACCTCGCTGCATGCACCACCACCACACGGCGCTGCATATACCACCACCACAACCACACCTCGCTGCATGCACCACCACCACATGGCGCTGCATGCACCACCACCACACGGCGCTGCATGCACCACTACCACCACCACACCTCGCTGCATGCACCACCACCACAAGGTGCTGCATGCACCACCACCATCACCACACGGCGCTGCATGCACCACCACCGCCACCACACGGCGCTGCATGCACCACCACCGCCACACCTCGCTGCATGCACCACCACCACCACACGGCGCTGCATGCACCACCACCACCACACGGCACTGCATGCACCACCACCACCACACGGCGCAGCATGCACCACCACCACCACACGGCGCTGCATGCACCACCACCACACGGCGCTGCATGCACCATCACCACACGGCGCTGCATGCACCACCACCACCACCACACGGCGCTGCATGCACCACCACCACCACACGGCGCTCCATGCACCACCACCACCACACCTCGCTGCATGCACCACCACCACCACCACACGGCGCTGCATGCACCACCACCGCCACAACAGGGCGCTGCGGGCACCACCACCACCACCACACGGCGCTGCATGCACCACCACCACCACCACACGGCGCTGCATGCACCACCACCGCCACAACAGGGCGCTGCATGCACCACCACCACCACACGGCGCTGCATGCACCACCACCACCACACGGCGCTGCATGCACCACCACCACCACACCTCGCTGCATGCACCACCACCGCCACAACAGGGCGCTGCATGCACCACTACCACCACACGGCGCTGCATGCACCACCACCACCACCACACAGCGCTGCATGCACCACCACCACACGGCGCTACATTCACCGCCACCACACGGCGCTGCATACACCACCACCACCACCACACGGCGCTGCATGCACCACCACCACACGGCGCTGCATGCACCACCACCACACGGCGCTGCATTCACCGCCACCACACGGCGCTGCATGCACCACCACCACCACCACACGGCGCTGCATGCACCACCACCACCACCACACGGCGCTGCATGCACCACCACCACACGGCGCTGCATGCACCGCCACAACACCCCGCTGCATTCACCGCCACCACACGGCGCTGCATGCACCACCACCACCACACGGCGCTGCATGCACCACCACCACACAGCGCTGCATGCACCACCACCACACGGCGCTGCATGCACCGCCACCACACGGCGCTGCATGCACCACCACCACACCTCGCTGCATGCACCACCACCACACGGCGCTGCATGTACCACCACCACCACCACACGGCGCTGCATGCACCACCACCACACGGCGCTGCATGCACCACCACCACACGGCGCTGCATGCACCACCACCATCACCACACGGCGCTGCATGCACCACCACCGCCACCACACGGCGCTGCATGCACCACCACCACCACACCTCGCTGCATGCACCACCACACGGCGCTGCATGCACCACCACCACCACACGGCGCTGCATGCACCACCACCACCACCACACGGCGCTGCATGCACCACCACCACCACACGGCGCTGCATGCACCACCACCACCACACCTCGCTGCATGCACCACCACCACACGGCGCTGCATGCACCACCACCGCCACAACAGGGCGCTGCAGGCACCACCACCACCACCACACGGCGCTGCATGCACCACCACCACCACCACACGGCGCTGCATGCACCACCACCGCCACAACAGGGCGCTGCATGCACCACCACCACCACACGGCGCAGCATGCACCACCACAACCACACGGCGCTGCATGCACCACCACCGCCACACCTCGCTGCATGCACCACCACCGCCACAACAGGGCGCTGCAGGCACCACCACCACCACCACACGGCGCTGCATGCACCACCACCACCACCACACGGCGCTGCATGCACCACCACCGCCACAACAGGGCGCTGCATGCACCACCACCACCACACGGCGCAGCATGCACCACCACCACCACACGGCGCTGCATGCACCACCACCGCCACAACAGGGCGCTGCAGTCACCACCACCACCACCACACGGCGCTGCATGCACCACCACCACCACCACACGGCGCTGCATGCACCACCACCACACGGCGCAGCATGCACCGCCACCACACGGCGCTGCATGCACCACCACCACCACCACACCTCGCTGCATGCACCACCACCACACGGCGCTGCATATACCACCACCACCACCACACCTCGCTGCATGCACCACCACCACATGGCGCTGCATGCACCACCACCACACGGCGCTGCATGCACCACTACCACCACCACATCTCGCTGCATGCACCACCACCACAAGGCGCTACATGCACCACCACCATCACCACACGGCGCTGCATGCACCACCACCGCCACCACACGGCGCTGCATGCACCACCACCACCACACCTCGCTGCATGCACCACCACCACCACACGGCGCTGCATGCACCACCACCACCACACGGCGCTGCATGCACCACCACCACCACACGGCGCTGCATGCACCACCACCACCACACGGCGCTGCATGCACCACCACCACACGGCGCTGCATGCACCACCACCACTTCCACACGGCGCTGCATGCACCACCACCACCACCACACGGCGCTCCATGCACCACCACCGCCACACCTCGCTGCATGCACCACCACCACCACCACACGGCGCTGCATGCACCACCACCGCCACAACAGGGCGCTGCGGGCACCACCACCACTACCACACGGCGCTGCATGCACCACCACCGCCACAACAGGGCGCTGCATGCACCACCACCACCACACGGCGCTTCATGCACCACCACCACCACACCTCGCTGCATGCACCACCACCGCCACAACAGGGCGCTGCATGCACCACCACCACCACACGGCGCTGCATGCACCACCACCACCACCACACAGCGCTGCATGCACCACCACCACACGGCGCTACATTCACCGCCACCACACGGCGCTGCATACACCACCACCACCACCACACGGCGTTGCATGCACCACCACCACACGGCGCTGCATTCACCGCCACCACACGGCGCTGCATGCACCACCACCACCACCACACGGCGCTGCATGCACCACCACACGGCGCTGCATGCACCACCACCACCACCACACGGCGCTGCATGCACCACCACCACACGGCGCTGCATGCACCACCACCACAGGGCGCTGCATGCACCGCCACAACACGGCGCTGCATTCATCGCCACCACACGGCGCTGCATGCACCACCACCACACGGCGCTGCATGCACCACCACCACACAGCGTTGCATGCACCACCACCACACGGCGCTGCATGCACCACCACCACACGGCGCTGCATGCACCACAACCACCACCACACCTCGCTGCATGCACCACCACCACACGGCGCTGCATGTACCACCACCACCACCACACGGCGCTGCATGCACCACCACCACACGGCGCTGCATGCACCACTACCACCACCACACCTCGCTGCATGCACCACCAACACACGGCGCTGCATGCACCACCACCACACGGCGCTGCATGCACCACCACCATCACCACACGGCGCTGCATGCACCACCACCGCCACCACACGGCGCTGCATGCACCACCACCACCACACCTCGCTGCATGCACCACCACCACCACACGGCGCTGCATGCACCACCACCACACGGCGCTGCATGCACCTCCACCACACGGCTCTGCATGCACCACCACCACACGGCGCTGCATGCACCACCACCACACGGCGCTGCATGCACCACCACCATCACCACACGGCGCTGCATGCACCACCACCGCCACCACACGGCGCTGCATGCACCACCACCACCACACCTCGCTGCATGCACCACCACACGGCGCTGCATGCACCACCACCACCACACGGCGCTGCATGCACCACCACCACCACCACACGGCGCTGCATGCACCACCACCACCACACGGCGCTGCATGCACCACCACCACCACACCTCGCTGCATGCACCACCACCACACGGCGCTGCATGCACCACCACCGCCACAACAGGGCGCTGCAGGAACCACCACCACCACCACACGGCGCTGCATGCACCACCACCACCACCACACGGCGCTGCATGCACCACCACCGCCACAACAGGGCGCTGCATGCACCACCACCACACGGCGCAGCATGCACCACCACAACCACACGGCGCTGCATGCACCACCACCGCCACACCTCGCTGCATGCACCACCACCGCCACAACAGGGCGCTGCAGGCACCACCACCACCACCACCACACGGCGCTGCATGCACCACCACCACCACCACACGGCGCTGCATGCACCACCACCGCCACAACAGGGCGCTGCATGCACCACCACCACCACACGGCGCAGCATGCACCACCACCACCACACGGCGCTGCATGCACCACCACCGCCACAACAGGGCGCTGCAGTCACCACCACCACCACCACACGGCGCTGCATGCACCACCACCACCACCACACGGCGCTGCATATACCACCACCACCACCACACCTCGCTGCATGCACCACCACCACATGGCGCTGCATGCACCACCACCACACGGCGCTGCATGCACCACTACCACCACCACATCTCGCTGCATGCACCACCACCACAAGGCGCTGCATGCACCACCACCATCACCACACGGCGCTGCATGCACCACCACCGCCACCACACGGCGCTGCATGCACCACCACCACCACACCTCGCTGCATGCACCACCACCACCACACGGCGCTGCATGCACCACCACCACCACACGGCGCTGCATGCACCACCACCACCACACGGCGCTGCATGCACCACCACCACCACCACCACACGGCGCTGCATGCACCACCACCACACGGCGCTGCATGCACCACCACCACTACCACACGGCGCTGCATGCACCACCACCACCACCACACGGCGCTCCATGCACCACCACCGCCACACCTCGCTGCATGCACCACCACCACCACCACACGGCGCTGCATGCACCACCACCGCCACAACAGGGCGCTGCGGGCACCACCACCACTACCACACGGCGCTGCATGCACCACCACCGCCACAACAGGGCGCTGCATGCACCACCACCACCACACGGCGCTTCATGCACCACCACCACCACACCTCGCTGCATGCACCACCACCGCCACAACAGGGCGCTGCATGCACCACCACCACCACACGGCGCTGCATGCACCACCACCACCACCACACAGCGCTGCATGCACCACCACCACACAGCGCTACATTCACCGCCACCACACGGCGCTGCATACACCACCACCACCACCACCACCACACGGCGTTGCATGCACCACCACCACACGGCGCTGCATTCACCGCCACCACACGGCGCTGCATGCACCACCACCACCACCACACGGCGCTGCATGCACCACCACACGGCGCTGCATGCACCACCACCACCACCACACGGCGCTGCATGCACCACCACCACACGGCGCTGCATGCACCGCCACAACACGGCGCTGCATTCACCGCCACCACACGGCGCTGCATGCACCACCACCACACGGCGCTGCATGCACCACCACCACACAGCGCTGCATGCACCACCACCACACGGCGCTGCATGCACCACCACCACACGGCGCTGCATGCACCACAACCACCACCACACCTCGCTGCATGCACCACCACCACACGGCGCTGCATGTACCACCACCACCACCACACGGCGCTGCATGCACCACCACCACACGGCGCTGCATGCACCACTACCACCACCACACCTCGCTGCATGCACCACCACCACACGGCGCTGCATGCACCACCACCACACGGCGCTGCATGCACCACCACCATCACCACACGGCGCTGCATGCACCACCACCGCCACCACACGGCGCTGCATGCACCACCACCACCACACCTCGCTGCATGCACCACCACCACCACACGGCGCTGCATGCACCACCACCACCACACAGCGCTGCATGCACCGCCACCACACGGCGCTGCATGCACCTCCACCACCACCACACGGCGCTGCATGCACCATCACCACCACCACACGGCGCTGCATGCACCACCACCACACGGCGCTGCATGCATTTCCACCACACGGCGCTGCATGCACCTCCTCCACCACCACACGGCGCTGCATGCACCTCCACCACACGGCTCTGCATGCACCACCACCACACGGCGCTGCATGCACCACCACCACACCTCGCTGCATGCACCACCACCACATGGCGCTGCATGCACCATCATCACCACCACACGGCGCTGCATGCACCACCACCACACAGCGCTGCATGCACCACCACCACACGGCGCAGCATGCACCGCCACCACACGGCGCTGCATGCACCACCACCACCACCACAGCTCGCTGCATGCACCACCACCACACGGCGCTGCATATACCACCACCACCACCACACCTCGCTGCATGCACCACCACCACATGGCGCTGCATGCACCACCACCACACGGCGCTGCATGCACCACTACCACCACCACACCTCGCTGCATGCACCACCACCACAAGGTGCTGCATGCACCACCACCATCACCACACGGCGCTGCATGCACCACCACCGCCACCACACGGCGCTGCATGCACCACCACCACCACACCTCGCTGCATGCACCACCACCACCACACGGCGCTGCATGCACTACCACCACCACACGGCACTGCATGCACCACCACCACCACACGGCGCTGCATGCACCACCACCACCACACGGCGCTGCATGCACCACCACCACACGGCGCTGCATGCACCATCACCACACGGCGCTGCATGCACCACCACCACCACCACACGGCGCTGCATGCACCACCACCACCACACGGCGCTCCATGCACCACCACCACCACACCTCGCTGCATGCACCACCACCGCCACAACAGGGCGCTGCGGGCACCACCACCACCACCACACGGCGCTGCATGCACCACCGCCACCACCACACGGCGCTGCATGCACCACCACCGCCACAACAGGGCGCTGCATGCACCACCACCACCACCACACGGCGCTGCATGCACCACCACCGCCACAACAGGGCGCTGCGGGCACCACCACCACCACCACACGGCGCTGCATGCACCACCGCCACCACCACACGGCGCTGCATGCACCACCACCGCCACAACAGGGCGCTGCATGCACCACCACCACCACACGGCGCTGCATGCACCACCACCACCACACCTCGCTGCATGCACCACCACCGCCACAACAGGGCGCTGCATGCACCACCACCACCACCACACGGCGCTGCATGCACCACCACCACACAGCGCTGCATGCACCACCACCACACGGCGCAGCATGCACCGCCACCACACGGCGCTGCATGCACCACCACCACACCTCGCTGCATGCACCACCACCACATGGCGCTGCATGCACCACCATCACCACCACACGGCGCTGCATGCACCACCACCACACAGCGCTGCATGCACCACCACCACACGGCGCAGCATGCACCGCCACCACACGGCGCTGCATGCACCACCACCACCACCACACCTCGCTGCATGCACCACCACCACACGGCGCTGCATATACCACCACCACAACCACACCTCGCTGCATGCACCACCACCACATGGCGCTGCATGCACCACCACCACACGGCGCTGCATGCACCACTACCACCACCACACCTCGCTGCATGCACCACCACCACAAGGTGCTGCATGCACCACCACCATCACCACACGGCGCTGCATGCACCACCACCGCCACCACACGGCGCTGCATGCACCACCACCACCACACCTCGCTGCATGCACCACCACCACCACACGGCGCTGCATGCACCACCACCACCACACGGCACTGCATGCACCACCACCACCACACGGCGCTGCATGCACCACCACCACCACACGGCGCTGCATGCACCACCACCAAACGGCGCTGCATGCACCATCACCACACGGCGTTGCATGCACCACCACCACCACCACACGGCGCTGCATGCACCACCACCACCACACGGCGCTCCATGCACCACCACCACCACACCTCGCTGCATGCACCACCACCACCACCACACGGCGCTGCATGCACCACCACCGCCACAACAGGGCGCTGCGGGCACCACCACCACCACCACACGGCGCTGCATGCACCACCACCACCACCACACGGCGCTGCATGCACCACCACCGCCACAACAGGGCGCTGCATGCACCACCACCACCACACGGCGCTGCATGCACCACCACCACCACACCTCGCTGCATGCACCACCACCGCCACAACAGGGCGCTGCATGCACCACTACCACCACACGGCGCTGCATGCACCACCACCACCACCACACAGCGCTGCATGCACCACCACCACACGGCGCTACATTCACCGCCACCACACGGCGCTGCATACACCACCACCATCACCACACGGCGCTGCATGCACCACCACCACACGGCGCTGCATGCACCACCACCACACGGCGCTGCATTCACCGCCACCACACGGCGCTGCATGCACCACCACCACCACCACACGGCGCTGCATGCACCACCACCACCACCACACGGCGCTGCATGCACCACCACCACACGGCGCTGCATGCACCGCCACAACACCCCGCTGCATTCACCGCCACCACACGGCGCTGCATGCACCACCACCACCACACGGCGCTGCATGCACCACCACCACACAGCGCTGCATGCACCACCACCACACGGCGCTGCATGCACCGCCACCACACGGCGCTGCATGCACCACCACCACACCTCGCTGCATGCACCACCACCACACGGCGCTGCATGTACCACCACCACCACCACACGGCGCTGCATGCACCACCACCACACGGCGCTGCATGCACCACTACCACCACCACACCTCGCTGCATGCACCACCACCACACGGCGCTGCATGCACCACCACCACACGGCGCTGCATGCACCACCACCACACGGCGCTGCATGCACCACCACCACCACCACACGGCGCTGCATGCACCACCACCGCCACCACACGGCGCTGCATGCACCACCACCACCACACCTCGCTGCATGCACCACCACACGGCGCTGCATGCACCACCACCACCACACGGCGCTGCATGCACCACCACCACCACCACACGGCGCTGCATGCACCACCACCACCACACGGCGCTGCATGCACCACCACCACCACACCTCGCTGCATGCACCACCACCACACGGCGCTGCATGCACCACCACCGCCACAACAGGGCGCTGCAGGCACCACCACCACCACCACACGGCGCTGCATGCACCACCACCACCACCACACGGCGCTGCATGCACCACCACCGCCACAACAGGGCGCTGCATGCACCACCACCACCACACGGCGCAGCATGCACCACCACAACCACACGGCGCTGCATGCACCACCACCGCCACACCTCGCTGCATGCACCACCACCGCCACAACAGGGCGCTGCAGGCACCACCACCACCACCACACGGCGCTGCATGCACCACCACCGCCACAACAGGGCGCTGCATGCACCACCACCACCACACGGCGCAGCATGCACCACCACCACCACACGGCGCTGCATGCACCACCACCGCCACAACAGGGCGCTGCAGTCACCACCACCACCACCACACGGCGCTGCATGCACCACCACCACCACCACACGGCGCTGCATGCACCACCACCACACGGCGCAGCATGCACCGCCACCACACGGCGCTGCATGCACCACCACCACCACCACACCTCGCTGCATGCACCACCACCACACGGCGCTGCATATACCACCACCACCACCACACCTCGCTGCATGCACCACCACCACATGGCGCTGCATGCACCACCACCACACGGCGCTGCATGCACCACTACCACCACCACATCTCGCTGCATGCACCACCACCACAAGGCGCTGCATGCACCACCACCATCACCACACGGCGCTGCATGCACCACCACCGCCACCACACGGCGCTGCATGCACCACCACCACCACACCTCGCTGCATGCACCACCACCACCACACGGCGCTGCATGCACCACCACCACCACACGGCGCTGCATGCACCACCACCACCACACGGCGCTGCATGCACCACCACCACCACCACCACACGGCGCTGCATGCACCACCACCACACGGCGCTGCATGCACCACCACCACACGGCGCTGCATGCACCACCACCACTACCACACGGCGCTGCATGCACCACCACCACCACCACACGGCGCTCCATGCACCACCACCGCCACACCTCGCTGCATGCACCACCACCACCACCACACGGCGCTGCATGCACCACCACCGCCACAACAGGGCGCTGCGGGCACCACCACCACTACCACACGGCGCTGCATGCACCACCACCGCCACAACAGGGCGCTGCATGCACCACCACCACCACACGGCGCTTCATGCACCACCACCACCACACCTCGCTGCATGCACCACCACCGCCACAACAGGGCGCTGCATGCACCACCACCACCACACGGCGCTGCATGCACCACCACCACCACCACACAGCGCTGCATGCACCACCACCACACGGCGCTACATTCACCGCCACCACACGGCGCTGCATACACCACCACCACCACCACACGGCGTTGCATGCACCACCACCACACGGCGCTGCATTCACCGCCACCACACGGCGCTGCATGCACCACCAACCCCACCACACGGCGCTGCATGCACCACCACACGGCGCTGCATGCACCACCACCACCACCACACGGCGCTGCATGCACCACCACCACACGGCGCTGCATGCACCGCCACAACACGGCGCTGCATTCACCGCCACCACACGGCGCTGCATGCACCACCACCACACGGCGCTGCATGCACCACCACCACACAGCGCTGCATGCACCACCACCACACGGCGCTGCATGCACCACCACCACACGGCGCTGCATGCACCACAACCACCACCACACCTCGCTGCATGCACCACCACCACACGGCGCTGCATGTACCACCACCACCACCACACGGCGCTGCATGCACCACCACCACACGGCGCTGCATGCACCACTACCACCACCACACCTCGCTGCATGCACCACCACCACACGGCGCTGCATGCACCACCACCACACGGCGCTGCATGCACCACCACCATCACCACACGGCGCTGCATGCACCACCACCGCCACCACACGGCGCTGCATGCACCACCACCACCACACCTCGCTGCATGCACCACCACCACCACACGGCGCTGCATGCACCACCACCACCACACAGCGCTGCATGCACCACCACCACCACCACACGGCGCTGCATGCACCACCACCACCACACGGCGCTGCATGCACCACCACCACCACACCTCGCTGCATGCACCACCACCACACGGCGCTGCATGCACCACCACCGCCACAACAGGGCGCTGCAGGCACCACCACCACCACCACACGGCGCTGCATGCACCACCACCACCACCACACGGCGCTGCATGCACCACCACCGCCACAACAGGGCGCTGCATGCACCACCACCACCACACGGCGCAGCATGCACCACCACCCCCACACGGCGCTGCATGCACCACCCCCGCCACACCTCGCTGCATGCACCACCACCGCCACAACAGGGCGCTGCAGGCACCACCACCACCACCACACGGCGCTGCATGCACCACCACCACCACCACACGGCGCTGCATGCACCACCACCGCCACAACAGGGCGCTGCATGCACCACCACCACCACACGGCGCAGCATGCACCACCACCACCACACGGCGCTGCATGCACCACCACCGCCACAACAGGGCGCTGCAGGCACCACCACCACCACCACACGGCGCTGCATGCAACACCACCACCACCACACGGCGCTGCATGCACCACCACCGCCACAACAGGGCGCTGCATGCACCACCACCACCACACGGCGCTGCATGCACATCCACCGCCACAACAGGGCACTGCATGCACCACCACCACACGGCGCTGCATGCACCACCACCACCACACCTCGCTGCATGCACCACCACCGCCACAACAGGGCGCTGCATGCACCACCACCACCACACGGCGCTGCATGCACCATCACCACCACACCTCGCTGCATGCACTACCACCACCACACGGGGCTGCATGCACCACTACCACCACCACACCTCGCTGCATGCACCACCACCACACGGCGCTGCATGCACCACCACCATCACCACACGGCGCTGCATGCACTACCACCGCCACCACACGGCGCTGCATGCACCACCACCACCACCACACGGCGCTGCATTCACCACCACCACACGGCGCTGCATGCACCACCACCACCACCACCACACGGCGCTGCATGCACCACCACCACCACACGGCGCTGCATGCACCACCACCACCACACCTCGCTGCATGCACCACCACCACCACCACACGGCGCTGCATGCACCACCACCGCCACAACAGGGCGCTGCAGGCACCACCACCACCACCACACCTCGCTGCATGCACCACCACCACCACCACACGGCGATGCATGCACCACCACCACCACACGGCGCTGCATGCACCACCACCACCACACCTCGCTGCATGCACCACCACCACCACCACACGGCGCTGCATGCACCACCACCGCCACAACAGGGCGCTGCAGGCACCACCACCACCACCACACCTCGTTGCATGCACCACCACCACCACCACATGGCGCTGCATGCACCACCACCACCACCACACGGCGCTGCATGCACCACCACCACCACACCTCGCTACATGCACCACCACCACCACACGGCGCTGCATGCACCACCACCACCACCACACGGCGCTGCATGCACCACCACCGCCACAACAGGGCGCTGCATGCACCACCACCACCACACGGCGCTGCATGCACCACCACCACCACACCTCGCTGCATGCACCACCACCGCCACAACATGGCGCTGCATGCACCACCACCACCACACGGCGCTGCATGTACCACCACCACCACCACACAGCGCTGCATGCACCACCACTACCACACGGCGCTGCATGCACCACCACCACCACCACACAGCGCTGCATGCACCACCACCACCACACGGCGCTGCATGCACCACCACCACCACCACCACACGGCGCTGCATGCACCACCACCACCACACAGCGCTGCATGCACCACCGCCGCCACACAGCGCTGCATGCACCACCACCACCACACGGCGCTGCATGCACCACCACCACTACCACACGGCGCTACATGCACCACCACCACCACATGGCGCTGCATGCACCACCACCACCCCCACCACATGGCGCTGCATGCACCACCACCACCACACGGCGTTGCATGCACCACCACCACACGGCGCTGCATGCACCACCACCACACGGCGCTGCATGCACCACCACCACACGGCGCTGCATGCACCACCACCACCACCACACGGCGTTGCATGCACCACCACCACACGGCGCTGCATGCACCACTATCACACGGCGCTGCATGCACCACCACCACACGGCGTTGCATGCACCACCACCACACGGCGCTGCATGCACAACCACCACACGGCGCTGCATGCACCACCACCACCACCACCACACGGCGCTGCATTCACCACCACCACACGGCGCTGCATGCACCACCACCACCACACGGCGCTGCATGCACCACCACCACACGGCGCTGCATGCACCTCCACCACACGGCGCTGCATGCACCACCACCACCACCACCACACGGCGCTGCATGCACCACCACCACCACACGGCGCTGCATTCACCGCCACCACACGGCGCTGCATGCACCACCACCACACTGCGCTGCATGCACCACCACTACCACCACAAGGCGCTGCATTCACCGCCACCACACGGCGCTGCATGCACCACCACCACCACCACAAGGCGCTGCATGCACCACCACCACCACCACACGGCGCTGCATGCACCTCCACCACACGGCGCAGCATGCACCTCCACCACACGGCGCTGCATGCACCACCACCACCACCACACGGCGTTGCATGCACCACCACCACACGGCGCTGCATGCACCACCATCACACGGCGCTGCATGCACCACCACCACACGGCGTTGCATGCACCACCACCACACGGCGCTGCATGCACCACCACCACACGGCGCTGCATGCACCACCACCACCACCACACGACGCTGCATTCACCACCACCACACGGCGCTGCATGCACCACCACCACCACCACACGGCGCTGCATGCACCACCACCATACGGCGCTGCATGCACCTCCACCACACGGCTCTGCATGCACCACCACCACACGGCGCTGCATGCACCTCCACCACACGGCGCTGCATGCACCACCACCACCACCACACGGCGCTGCATGCACCACCACCACCACCACCACACGGCGCTGCATTCACCGCCACCACACGGCGCTGCATGCACCACCACCACCACCACAAGGCGCTGCATGCACCACCACCACCACCACACGGCGCTGCATGCACCTCCTCCACACGGCGCTGCATGCACCTCCACCACATGGCGCTGCATGCACCACCACCACCACCACACGGCGCTGCATTCACCGCCACCACACGGCGCTGCATGCACCACCACCACCATCACCACCACACGGCGCTGCATGCACCACCACCACCACCACACGGCGCTGCATGCACCACCACCACAAGGCGCTGCATTCACCGCCACCACACGGCGCTGCATGCACCACCACCACACGGCGCCGCATGCACCACCACCACACGGCGCTGCATGCACCGCCACCACACGGCGCTGCATTCACCGCCACCACACGGCGCTGCATTCACCACCACCACACGGCGCTGCATGCACCACCACCACCACCACACGTCGCTGCATGCACCACCACCACCACCACACGGCGCTGCATGCACCACCACCACACAGCGCTGCATGCACCACCACCACACGGCGCTGCATGCACCGTCACCACACGGCGCTGCATGCACCATCACCACCACCACACCTCGCTGCATGCACCACCACCACACGGCGCTGCATGTACCACCACCACCACCACCACACCTCGCTGCATGCACCACCACCACATGGCGCTGCATGCACCTCCACCACACGGCGCTGCATGCACCACTACCACCACCACACCTCGCTGCATGCACCACCACCACACGGCGCTGCATGCACCACCACCATCACCACACGGCGCTGCATGCACCACCACCGCCACCACACGGCGCTGCATGCACCACCACCGCCACCACACGGCGCTGCATGCACTACCACCACCACACCTCGCTGCATGCACCACCACCACCACACGGCGCTGCATGCACCACCACCACCACACGGCGCTGCATGCACCACCACCACCACCACACGGCGCTGCATGCACCACCACCACCACCACACGGCGCTGCATGAACCATCACCACACGGCGCTGCATGTACCACCACCACCACCACCACTCGGCGCTGCATGCACCATCATCACACGGCGCTGCATGCACCACCACCACCACCACACGGCGCTGAATGCACCACCACCACCACACGGCGCTGCATTCACCACCACCACCACACCTCGCTGCATGCACCACCACCACACGGCGCTGCATGCACCACCACCACCACACGGCGCTGCATGCACCACCAACACCACACCTCGCTGCATGCACCACCACCACCACCACACGGCGCTGCATGCACCACCACCGCCACAACAGGGCGCTGCATGCACCACCACCACCACACGGCGCTGCATGCACCACCACCACCACACCTCGCTGCATGCACCACCACCGCCACAACAGGGCGCTGCATGCACCACCACCACACGGCGCTGCATGCACAACCACCACCACACAGCGTTGCATGCACCACCACCACCACACAGCGCTGCATGCACCACCACCACTACCACACGGCGCTACATGCACCACCACCACCACACGGCGCTGCATGCACCAACACCACCACCACCACATGGCGCTGCATGCACCACCACACGGCGTTGCATGCACGACCACAACACGGCGCTGCATGCACCACCACCACACGGCGCTGCATGCACCACCACCACCACCACACGGCGCTGCATGCACCACCACCACCACCACACGGCGTTGCATGCACCACCACCACATGGCGCTGCATGCACCACCATCACACGGCGCTGCATGCACCACCACCACACGGCGTTGCATGCACCACCACCACACGGCGCTGCATGCACCACCACCACACGGCGCTGCATGCACCACCACCACACGGCGCTGCATTCACCACCACCACACGGCGCTGAATGCACCACCACCACACGGCGCTGCATGCACCACCACCACACGGCGCTGCATGCACCTCCACCACACGGCGCTGCATGCACCACCACCACACGGCGCTGCATGCACCTCCACCACACGGCGCTGCATGCACCACCACCACACGGCGCTGCATTCACCGCCACCACACGGCGCTGCATGCACCTCCACAACACGGCGCTGCATGCACCTCCACCACACGGCGCTGCATGCACCACCACCACACGGCGCTGCATGCACCACCACCACCACCACACGGCGCTGCATTCACCACCACCACACGGCGCTGCATGCATATTATAGTCTGTGGATTGGTTGGAGTTGTCGTCGTTGATCCTTCTCTATGGACAACCCAACCCACAACTCGGTAGAGTGCTTATACTAGGAGATCACCCTTGGTGCTTCTGGCTCTTGGAGAGGGGCTCAGCGTCACACGTTTAGGGGATGCGGCTCCAACACTTAGCCTCGTTGTCACGTGCACACACCCACTCGAGCCGCTGTGACTCCCCACTCTCTCCTTAGGTGATATGATCTCCTCAATCCCCTTTTGACTTATTAGTATTACCTTTTACCCTGTCCACGGCAGTGGTTCTTGGTTCTTTCTCTCTCTCTCTCTCCTTCTTTACTACCTCCTGGGAAGCCTCACTAGGACAAGGGCAAACACCAGCAAATTGGGATACATTTACTGGACAAAGCACATACACGATACATACACACATATAATAATAATGAATCCTATACTCTATAATATCACAATCAGGTTGCTCTCCAACACAACCAGAACTCTACCATCAGCTTATCAAGTGGTATCCTATCTCCTGGTTCACCACCTGATACTATCAACCTCCTCAAGTTGATCAAGTCTACATACACTGTTGCACCATCAGCAAGAGAATATATATATGTATCTATAAATGTGTACCAAGAAAATCAGCATTTGAATGCAATAACATATCAGTATAAATGTTCATTGATACACAACAATGATCAATCGATCACTCTATCAGTCCTAGAACGCATACGTCTGTGACTCTAAACTTCAGTATAAAACACTCCTTGACATAAGAATGCAAACAGTCACTCACCTCTCACTGCGTCTTGCACGCTAATGACAACCAAACACTATCAACTCCCTATAAGTAATCCACCAGAACTTCCCCTTCCACCTCTGGAAGTTCACTACCCTGATCTCTTCAGGTTCTTCCGGGCTTCACTACCAGGATCCTCTGCAGCTCCTCCAGGCTGCTATCATGAAGTTTCCTTGAGCAACTACGGTGCTTCACCCTTCTGCTAGGTTCCTCCACAGCTCTCTTGGCTGCTACACCATGAAGTTTCCTCGAGCAACTATGGTGCTTCACCACCTCTACAGAAGCACGTGACACTCCTCTTCACTGCTTCTCACAGCTCGAGGTCCTCGCCTCCACTATCTTGGAGTCTCATCAGCTACTTCATCTGCTGGCTTCGAAGTTCTCAGCAACTTCTTCCCCAAAGACAAACCTGCAACCCATCGACACTCCAATAAAATGTTCCCCTTTAACACATAAACAAAAATAACCACACAATATGCTTGCCTCAAACTTCTATCTGTTCTCTACATACAGTGAGAGTGGACTCCCCCGTTTTGGGCGGGTCCATACTCCACCTCGCCTGGCGGCGGTCCTCACTCGCTGGGAGGGTCTTCCTCCGTCAGGAGCCGGGCTCCCTCAGTCGTCTGTCGGAGCTCAGAGGGGATGGACGTCGCTCCGTGCTCCTCCCTCTTCACTCTCCTATTTCAGGCTTTCTGCCTTATTAAAACATGTCTAACTTATAAATAAACATCGCTACTGTCGCTGGGCACACGACCAACTACAAGCAATCACTATGAACTGGCGTATATCGTGCTTACCACAGATTAACTGATCGAGGGCGCTTTCCCTCTGACGGCGTCTGGTCAGGGCGCTCCACACAGCCCACGAAAATGCCTCTGAGCAGCTTATTAAACTCTCCTCGCCGTCCAAGACTTGACACCACAACGTTCTCAGCTCAATTCCACAGCTGGCACGTCTGCACACTTCTCTTCTCTTAGAGATATATCACTAGGGGTTCCCTTCTGACGGGAGCTCAACGGAGCGCAGCTTTCCCCTGCGATGTCTGGCACTCAAGTGAGGTCAAAGCCCTTCCAGAAGCGAGCCTCACGCCTCCAGCAAAATGTCCACATCTCCTAGCCAGTCATTTATCTGTGTTCTTCTTCATTGCCCATAATCTCAAATTGTTATACATATCCAAGCAACTATTTTACATATGGGTTATTACCTCAATATTTGCTAGACCTTCTAATCAGGTCAGGCTTGATGAATAACTCTCAAGGAGGGAGACTCGTTTCTCCTGTAGGCTGAGATCATAACAATGCACCACCACCACACGGCGCTGCATGCACCACCACAACACGGCGCTGCATGCACCTCCACCACACGGCGCTGCATGCACCACCACCACACGGCGCTGCATGCACCACCACCACCACCACACGGCGCTGCATTCACCGCCACCACACGGCGCTGCATGCACCTCCACCACACGGCGCTGCATGCACCTCCACCACACGGCGCTGCATGCACCTCCACCACACGGCGCTGCATGCACCTCCACCACCCGGCGCTGCATGCACCTCCACCACCACCACACGGCGCTGCATGCACCACCACCACCACCACACGGCGCTGCATGCACCACCACCACCACCACACGGCGCTGCATGCACCTCCACCACCCGGCGCTGCATGCACCTCCACCACCACCACACGGCGCTGCATTCACCACCACCACACGGCGCTGCATTCACCACCACCACACGGCGCTGCATGCACCACCACCACCACCACACGGCGCTGCATGCACCACCACCACCACCACACGGCGCTGCATGCACCACCACCACCACCACACTTCGCTGCATGCACCACCACCACCACCACACGGCGCTGCATGCACCTCCACCACCACCACACGGCGCTGCATGCACCACCACCACCACCACAGGGCGCTGCATGCACCTCCACCACCACCACACGGCGCTGCATGCACCACCACCACACGGCTCTGCATGCACCTCCACCACCACCACACGGCGCTGCATGCACCTCCACCACACGGCGCTGCATGCACCACCACCACACGGCGCTGCATGCACCATCACCACACGGCGCTGCATGCACCTCCACCACACGGCGCTGCATGCACCACCACCACACGGCGCTGCATGCACCTCCACCACACGGCGCTGCATGCACCACCACCACACGGCGCTGCATACACCACCACCACACGGCGCTGCATGCACCTCCACCACACGGCGCTGCATGCACCACCACCACACGGCGCTGCATGCACCACCACCACACGGCGCTGCATGCACCACCACCACACGGCGCTGCATGCACCACCACCACACGGCGCTGCATGCACCGCCACCACACGGCGCTGCATTCACCGCCACCACACGGCGCTGCATGCACCACCACCACCACCACACGGCGCTGCATGCACCACCACCACCACCACACGGCGCTGCATGCACCACCATCACACGGCGCTGCATGCACCGCCACCACACGGCGCTGCATGCACCGCCACCACACGGCGCTGCATGCACCACCACCACACGGCGCTGCATGCACCGCCACCACACGGCGCTGCATGCACCACCACACCTCGCTGCAGGCACCACCACCACAACCACCACCACCACACCACACCACGCAGTAAAGGAATTGACTCGCGTTGCCGTCTGATCTAATTGAAATCGCACCCAGATACGCCATCCTTGTGTTGGCTTCTGCCTTCAATTAACTCCCGTCATCATTTTTCATTGGAGCCTGGAAGAGAGAACGCTAACAGGGCCGCTGCGCAATGTATATTACCACACTTCTCTAAACCCAGGTTTATAGCTTTGCCAAATTTTTATACTTCAATATACACTGGTAAGTGTATATGCTGCTTATACACTGGTGTATATTTGCATTTGCAGGGAGTGTTGCCCTATTCCGTTAAATACTGGGTACTGATGTGCATTTAGACTGTGTATGTGTATGTATGTTTTTAATACAAATATGAATATTCACATGTGTATCTGTATTCTGGGACGGGTATCCGGCTGAGCCCGAGGCCCTTTCCCTCAATCCCCCCACACCTCCTACGCACACACTTTTTTTTTTTTTTTTTGAGATATATACAAGAGTTGTTATATTCTTGTACAGCCACTAGTACGCGTAGCATTTTGGGCAGGTCCCTGGAATACGATCCCCTGCCACAAAGAATCGTTTTTTTCATCCAAGTACATATTTTACTGTTGCGTTAAACACAGGCTACAGTTAAGGAATTGCGCCCAGTAAATCCTCCCCGGCCAGGATACGAACCCATGACATAGCGCTCGCGGAACACCAGGCGAGTGTCTTACCACTACACCACGGAGACTGTGGTGTAGTGAGACTTCTCTAACCTCTACTGCCATCTTCCTAGGATTCCCTTCACCATCTTTCCTACACTCACAATTTTCCATATAACCTTCATCCTTTACCAGCTATCACTTTCCTTATCAAGATAAGGTAATTATCAAAAGAAGGCACCAAACCGGGAAGGCTATGTAGCACCATCAAAGTGCGAAATAATCGGAGGGCGCTAAATATCACCAAGAATGCCAATACGAGAACAAAAATGCATAAGGCAAACGATACCAAAAGTATCCGATTCACCTAGAATTCTATCGAGGGACAAGAAACCGCGAGGGGCGGTCGGAAAGCAAGACACACGCTCGTCCTGGAAGTCAGGACATTCAACAAGGATATGCACAACTGTAAAAGGGACAACGCAATTCCGACAATAAGGAGCAGGGCGGCGCTCCATTAAGTGACCGTGGGTTAAGCGAGTATGACCAACCCGCAACCGTGCCAAAGCAGTTTCCCACCGCCGGTTACGGTGGCAGAAGGAAGGCCACAGGGACACAGAACGTTTGAGAGTACGCAGCTTGTTACCAACCACAGAGGACCAACAACCCTGCCAACGGGCAAGGATGGAGGAATGAATAACAGGATAAAAGTCGGAATAACGAATACCTTTATGGGAGATGGGACAAGAACGTATAGCTTCCTTAGCGGCAGCATCCGCACGCTCATTGAAAGAAACACCAATATGGCTGGGAACCCAGCAAAACTCTACTGATTTAAATTAACTAGAAATAAGAAACAGCCAATGTTGAATCTCGATGACCACCGGATGGACGAGATTAAAGGATCCTAGAGCCATGAGGGCACTACGAGAGTCAACTACAACCACAAAGAAAGAATGAGAATGAGAAAGCAAGAGACGAAGAGCATAGAGAATAGCATAAAGTTCTGCCGTAAAGACGCTAGCCTCCAAAGGGAGGCGACACATATAAGTACGGTCAGGAAAAACAAAAGAGTAGCCCACGCCGTCCGCAGACTTAGACCCATCGGTAAAGATGGAAATAGAGTGGGAGTGCGAAGAAAAGTGCTCAAGGAAGAGGCTTTTCAGAATTGTAGGAGGGGTAAAGGCTTTAGGAATACAAGTCAAGGACGTACAAAACTTGGGAAGGGGGACTCTCCATGGAGGTAAGGAAGGAACAATACGGGGAGAAACATTAGAAATTTAAACAGAAAGAGAATCCTGTAAGCGAGATAACTGGACAGAAAGTGGGAGACGATGAAGAGGAACAGGAACCACAGGAGGAGGAAAAGACAATGCACGACAGAGGCGAGAGGAAGGATGTTGGAAGGACCGCGCAAGATAGCGAAGACAGTAGCAATCACGGCGGTCCTGAAGAGAGAGAAAGCCAGTGTCAACATACAAACTAAGGGCGGGAGTCGAACGAAAGGCACCAGAGCTGAGACGCAACCCAGTATGGTGCAAAGCATCAAGACGGCGAGGAGTAGAAGTAGAAGAGTATGCAGGGCAACCATAATCGAGTTTAGACAGGACGAGAGAGAAGTGCAAATAGAGGAGCGTGCGCCTATCTGCTCCCCAAGAAGTATGGGACAAAACCTTAAAGAGGTTAAGGGCCTTAGAGCATTCAACTCGGAGGTAAGAGATATGGGCTGACCAAGACAAACGAGTGTCAAAGACTAACCCCAAAAGCTTCGCGGAATCCCTGTACACAATGGGATGACCATAAAGCGACAAAGAGGGGGCGAAGAACGACATGCTTCCGAGTAAAATTCATAGCACAAGTCTTAGACGCAGAGAACTTGAAGCCATGATCGGTGGCCCAAGACAACACGCATCAATCTCAAGTTGAAGCCGCCGTTGAAGGAGAGGTGAATCATCACCCCGACAGCAAAGGGTAAGATCATCAACATAAAGAGCAGAGAAGACGCCAGAAGGAAGAGAGGAAAGAACACCGTTGAGGGCAACTAGAAAAAGAGTAGTGCTCAGAACACTACCCTGGGGTACACCCTCATACTGCTGAAAAGGGGCAGAGAGAGCAGTACCAAGCTGCACACGAAAGGAACGATGAGAGAGGAAGCTCTGGAGGAAGAGAGGGAGGTTCCCACGAAGGCCAAAAGAATGAAGTTGAGACAGAATATGATACCGCCAGGTAGTGTCGTAAGCCTTTTCCAGGTCAAAAAGGACGGCAACAACGGAGGTCTTCGCTGCAAAAGCAGTACGAATATAGACCTCCAAGTTCACCAGGACATCCGTTGTGCTGCGGCACTTGCGAAAACCAAATTGAGAAGGGGAGAGGTGGTGATAGTGTTCTAAGAAACCACATCAAACGAACATTACCATACGTTCAAAGAGCTTGCAGACACAACTCGTGAGGGCAATAGGGCGGAAGTCCTTGGGGAATGACCCAAGAGACCCCTGGTTTCAGAACAGGGAGGACAACAGCATCGAGCCAGTCTTCAGGGACTGACGACGACTCCCAGACCCGATTGTACAGACTCGGTAAATACTGAGACATGCACGGAGGGAGATGGCGAAGCATTTCATAATGAATGCCATCAGAGCCCGCTGCCGTAGAACCACAAAGGGCTAGGACAGATTGAAGTTCAGAGAGAGAGAGAAGGGATCATTATAGGGAAGGTGAAGATAAGTACAGAAATTTAAAGGACGAGATTCAAGGAGAGGCTTACAAAGAAGGAAGGATTGGGGGAGATGAGAACCAAAACTAACAGAGGAGAAATAGGAACCCAGTTCGGTCACAACCTGCAACGGGTCCGCCACAAGAGCACCATGGAGGCGAAGGACCGGTGAGACATCGGGAACGATCTTACCCGCAATCTTGCGGATACGCTTCCAGACCATTGGAAGAGGAGTTTCGGACGTAACGGTGGAGACATAAGATGCCCAGCAAGCACGTTTAGCTGCACGGATGGTCCTACAGGCCACCGCACTCGCCTTCCAAAACAAAGGAAAGACTCAACCGTCTGCTGGCGGCGATGTCTCTTCCAGGCTGCACGCTTACAGCGGACAGCCCGAGTACAGTCCAAACTCCACCAGGGAACGCACTTCCGCGTTCCCCGAGAGGAAGAGCGAGGAATAGAGTGGTGGGCAGCATCAAAGACAGTGTCATGAAAAAGGAGGGCGCGAGGGAGAGGTAAAACGGAGAGGTCGGAAATAGTAGCACGGAGAGTAAAGAGGCGCCAGTCAGCCTCGGCAAACCGCCACCTAGGGAAGGAGAGAGGAGGGCGAAAGGAGAAAAAGTAACAAGGATAGGAAAATGGTCACTGCCATGGAGGTCATCAAGGACTTGCCACCCGAAATCTAAGGAAAGGGATGACGAGCACAGAGAAAGATCGAGACAAGAAAGGGAGCGAGTCCGAGAGTCCAAATGAGTGGGCTCACCAGAATTAAGAAGGGACAGGGAAGAAGAGAGGATGAAAGGTTCAAGGAGGCGACCCCGGGTGTTTGTCAAGCACATCACCGCAAAGGGCATGACGACAACTGAAATCACCCAGCAGGAGCACAGGCTCCGGCAAGGAGTCTAGGTGTTTAAGATCGGGAAGAGAAAGTGGGACAGTGGGGGGGAGATAAATAGAACAAACCATGTACCATCTACGCACAAAGACATGGGCGGCAGAACTGTGGAGAGGCGAGGAAAAAAATAAGGGGACAAAGGGAACATCGGAACGAATCAAGAGAGCAGAAAAATTATGAAACCCAGCGACTGCTGGGGAAGGGGAGAGAAAAGAATAGCCACGGAAGCGACCAGGACGAGAACCAAGCATCGGCTCCTGGAGACAGACACAAAGGGGCGAAAACTGTGAAATGAGAAGTTGGAGGTCAAGGAAATTGGCGTAAAATCCACGGATGTTCCACTGAAGAAAAGACATCAGCAAAGAGAGACAGGAGGGCAACAGAGAGCAAAGAAGAAACAAAGGTGAAGAAGGAACACAGCACGCTAAAAAAGCACAGAGTCATAATCAGGGTCAGCGAAGTCAGGGGGCATGGGTAAACTGAGTAAAGAAGGAGGGAAAGAAGCGGGAGGACGGACCAGAGGTGGACGAGCAGGGTCTGGAGGAGAAGGAAGGGGAGGAGGGGGGCAGAAAGAGGGGAGCGCACCTCAGCAAGGGCAGTAACCGAGATGGAAACCAGGGGCTAAAGAAACCCCCACAGTAGGAACAGGGGGCACCACCACCGAAGCGTTAGGGGAAGGAATGATAGAATCAGAGAGAGGGGATGAAGAAGAAAACAAAGCTTTCTTACCGACAGGGGGAGGAGGAAGGAGAGGAGCCAGGTTTCCGCTTCTGACTCAAAGATACAGGCGTCCCAGCAGCAACGTACTGGGCAACAGACTCCAGTGTCTCGATAGGAGAAGAAGATCGAGAGCGAGCAACACAACCATCAGGAGAGCGATGGACGTCGGCCCGCCACAGTCAGGCGGCGTGGAGAGCCAGGAGACGGAGGAGAAGGACGGGAAGGAGGACTAGAAGGAGAGGAAATAAAAGACACAGGAGACGTGACAGACTGGGTAGAAAGGAGGGGAGCCCTAGACAGAGAACCAGGAGGGGGACCCTTCGGAACAGAACGGAGGGAAACAGGGGAGGTTGTGGTGGGCGTGTCCGGGTCTAAGGCTCGGAAACGGTTGTGAGACTGAGGAAGACGGGAAGGACGAGGAGAGGAAGAGCACACCACGCGAGCATAGGAGATACCAGCGAAAGAGGGGAGACGATGAACTTGGCGCCGAGCCTCAGGAAAAGACAAACGGTCCCGGTGCTTCCAGTTGAGGACAGCCTCCTCAAGTTTGTAACAAATACACGCACGAGAGAAGGTAGGATGGGCCTCACCGCAATTGAGGCAGCGGGCCTGGGGAGAAATGCACTCCAACTTAGTGACCCTCGCTTCCACACAGGGGACAGAGAGAGACTGACCTGGAGCATTTGAGGGTACCATGCCCAAACTTCCAGCACTTACTGCAGAGCCGAGGAGATGGAATATACTCCTGAACGGAGCACTTGTCACCAGCAAGAATTACAGAGGATGGAAGGGTCCTACCCTCAAAGGTAACCTTCACATCCCGAAGAGGCAGACGGCGATGACCACGAGGGGTTATCTTGAGGTTATCTTGAGATGATTTCGGGGCTTTAGTGTCCCCGTGGGCCCGGTCCTCGACCAGGCCTCCGCCCCCAGGAAGCAGCCCGTGACAGCTGACTAACTCCCAGGTATCTATTTACTGCTAGGTAACAGGGGCATTCAGGGTGAAAGAAACTTTGCCCATTTGTTTCCGCCTCGTGCGGGAATCGAACCCGCGCCACAGAATTACGAGTCCTGCGTGCTATCCACCAGGCTACGAGGCCCCCCTCGAGGGGGGGGCCACCTAACCGTCCCGAGGGGGACGAGTAAATGTATCCACCTGGAGGACAGAATGACCCTGGGCCTCGAGGATATGCTTGATATCCTCGTGGCAGTCCTTGAGATCTCTAACACCGGTCGCAACATGGTGCTGGAGGAGAACAGTGCCCACACTGTCATTCAACTGAGCGTTCTTCGAGACCCGAACAGGGTTTCGCCAAGGCAGGATAAGGCGGCCAAGCGAGTGGCCGCATCCTGAGGAGCAGTAGCAGCGACACGGGTACCAAGACGAGTTGGGTTGAGGGTGACAGAGGCATCCACGAAATCGACAAGATGCCTATGAAGGGAAAAATCGTCAGGAGGAGTTGAGTCCAAAGGTTGGAGGTCAAAGTACTTAGTCCACGTATCAGGACCAAACAAAGCATGGAACGAAGTAGGATGGGAAGGGAGCATACGAGAGCAGCCGTGGCGGGTACGGCGATGAGAACCCGTAGAGAGAGACGGGTCGAAAGGTGCAGTAGTCGCAAGAAGAGATGGAGCCATGCAAGGGGACGAGATGGTCACCACAGCAGGCTTGGGGCTCGACCCAACCACAGAGGAGGGAGGGGAGCAGGGAGAGAGAGTCTGGTCTGGGCCTAAACCGGGCCCTGTAGCGGAGGCTACAGATCCCGGCCTTCCAGGACGGTCCGACTCAGGGGCCTGGTCGCCCACCCCATGAGCCTGGTTAGGAGTAATCAAATCGTCATCCATACAGCAAACCAATATATAAGGGATGGGACCCAGAACCAAGGGATACCACCTACCAGGGCAGCCAGGGAGGCCGAGCGCGTCCCCAGCAGTGCTCCCCCTTTTCAACAGGGGAGTCCTACTACTTCGTTCATTCTCCCACACTGGTTCTAAGACCCCAGTCCCCCTATTGCCCTATCCTGGACACCTAACCATCCACTCAGGGCGGCCTCTCACAGGCGACCCCTCCAGCGGGTGGTCCAATGGCTCACAAGGCCCCTACATGGTGCCCTTCAGCATGTACACCACCCAAAGAGGGGGCACAGGCAACCCACACCTGTCCCAGGGAGGTGTACGTGAGCCCCTCACCACGGCAAGGAGGCACCACGGAGGGGTTTCCTTATCAATTGACCTGCTAAATTAATATATCTTGGTGAAACTCTTTTCTTAAACTTGCAATTATTTAAGCTGAGTTTTCGTACCTGATTTTATTCCAGTGCGACATAAATAATGATGAACAGCCTCGTTTAAGCCTCTCCACCTTAACAACTTAGCATGTAGTTAGGCGGGTGTTTACTGGAACGTGTGATTCAATACTACAGGCTCTGAGTCAGGGAGATGACGTGATTAGCGTGTTTGAATATACCAGGGTGGTTGTCCTTGTTGGTGGAGGACAACCACCAACCACTTAAGGTCAGTGTCCTTAACTTGTATATCATGCAAGGTGATGGAGAAGATCGTGAGAAAAACCTATTTACACATCTGGAGAGAAGGGACTTCGTGACAACCCATCAACATGGGTTCAAGGAGGGTAAATCTTGCCTTACGGGCTTAATAAAATTCTACGATCAGGTGACGAAGATTAAACAAGAAAGAGAAGGATGGACGAACTGCATTTTTTTCGACTGTCAGAAAGTCTTTAACACAGTACCCCATAAAAGGCTGATGTGTAAGCTGGAGAAACAGGCAGGAGTAACTGGTAGAGTACAAGGTACTCCCATTGGATATGGGAGTACCTAAGCAATAGGAAGCAAAGAGTTGCAGTAAGGGGTGAGACCTCATATTGGCGTGAAGTCACCAGTGGAGTCACTCAGGGCTCTGTACTCAAACCTATCCTGTTTCTAATATACGTAAATAATCTCCCAAAGGGTATAGACTCATTCCTCTCAATGTTTGCTGACGACGCCAAAATTATGAGAAGGATTAAGACAGAGGAGGACAGCTTGAGGCTTCAAGAAGAACTTGACAAGCTGCAGGAATGGTCGAACAAATGGTTTTTAAAGTTTAACCCAAGCAAATGTAATGTAATGAAGATAGGGGTAGGAAGCAGGAGACCAGATACAAGGTATCATTTGGGAGATGAGATACTTCAAGAGTCAGAAAGAGAGAAAGACCTGGGGGTTGATATCACCCCAGACCTGTCCCCTGAAGCTCATATCAAGAGGATAACATCAGCAGCATATGCTAGGTTGGCTAACATAAGAACGGCCTTTAGAAACTTGTGCAAGGAATCTTTCAGAACATTATATACCACATATGTCAGACCAATCCTGGAGTATGCGGCTCCAGCATGGAGTTAATATCTGGTCAAGCATAAGACTAAACTGGAAAAGATTCAAAGGTTTGCCACCAGATTAGTACCCGAGCTGAGAGGTATGAGCTACGAGGAGATACTATGGGAATTAAACCTCACTGCGTTGGAAGACAGAAGAGTTAGGGGGGACATGACCACCACATTTAAGATTCTCAGGGGAATTGATAGGGTAGATAAAGACAGGCTATTTAACACAAGGGGAACACGCACTAGGGGACACAGGTGGAAGCTGAGTGCCCAAATGAGCCACAGAGATATTAGAAAGAACTTTTTTTAGTGTCAGAGTGGTTGACAAATGTAATGCATTAGGAAGTGATGCGGTGGAGGCTGACTCCATACACAGTTTCAAGTGTAGATATGATAGAGCCCAATAGGCTCAGGAACCTGTACACTTGTTGATTGATGGTTGAGTGGCGGGACCAAAGAACCAGAGCGCAACCCCCGCAAGCACAATTAGGTGAGTATAATTAGGTGAGTACACAGGACAGCCTGGGCAGCTGAGGCAAGGAGGAAGCGCAGGGAGAGAGGAGAAAACCAGGAAATCACATTCCCAGAGACTAATAATGGAAGACTTCAACCATGGGAAGATAGATTGGGAGAACAGAGACCAACATGGAGGACAGGACACATGGAGAGTTAAGCTGCTAGACGTAGCAACAAGAAACTTTCTAAGCTAGCACATAAAGGGACCGACAAGAATAACGACAGGATGAACCAGCTATTCTTGATCTGATATTTACCCTAAATATAAGGGTATAAAGGAAGTTAAGTTGGAAGTCCCCTTGGGAATGAGTGATCACAGTGTTTTGATCTTTGAGTACTTGGTAGAGCTAGGAATTATCTATCCCACCCCACCCCCACCCCCACCCCCACCCCACCCCCACCCCCACCCCCCCCCCCCCCCCCAAAAAAAAAAAGTACTGAGAAACAAAGGTCTGGCATACCGAAAGGGAAATTATGAGGTGATGAGAAAATTCCTAGTGATATACCATGGTACACAGAACTCAACTAAGTCCATACAAGACATGATGAACTATGTCACCCAAAAGTGTCAGGAAGCTATAACAGGTTTATCCCGGCCAAAGAGGACAAAAAAGAGAAGCAAAAGAAGAATCCGTGATTTAATAGGGCATATATGAAAGCAAAGGAACTGAACAAAAGGGCGTGGAGGAACTTCCGAAATAACAGAACACCAGACAGTAGAGAGAGATATCAGAGAACTAGGAACGAGTATGTTAGTGTGAGAAGAGAAGCTGAGAAAAAGTATGAAAACGATATAGTTAATATAGCCAAGACCGAACGCAAAGCTACTACACAGTCACATCAGGAGGAAAACAACAGTGAAGGAACAGGTGATGAAACTTAGAACGGGTGAGGACAGGTACACAGAGAATGACAGAGGTGTGTGAGGAACTCAACAAGAAGTTACAGGAGGTTTTCACAATAGAACGAGGAGAGGTCACTGCGCTAGGAGATGTGGCAGTAAACCAGGCGACCTTGGAAGGGTTCGAAATTACTAGATATGAGGTCAAGCGGCACCTGTTGGATCTGGACGTGAGAAAGGCTGTTGGCCCGGACGGAATCTCACCATGGGTATTGAAAGAGTGTGCAGGAGTGCTCTGCTTGCCACTCTCCATATTATATAGTAGGTCACTGGAAACGGGAGACCTATCAAAAATATGGAAGACTGCTAATGTAATCCCAATATACAAAAAGGGTGACAGACAAGAGGCACTGAACTACAGGCCAGTGTCCTTAACTCGAATACCATGCAAGGTGATGGAGAAGATCATGAGAAAAAACCTAGTAACACATCGGGAGAGAAGGTACTTCGTAACAACCCATCAACATGGGTTCAGGGAGTGTAAATCTTGCCTTAGAGGCTTAATAGAATTCTACGATCAGGTGACAAAGATTAAGCAAGAAAGAGAAGATGGGCAGACTGCATTTTTTTTGGATTGTCGGAAAGCCTTTAACTCAGTATCCCATAAAAGGCTGATGCATAAGCTGGAGAAACAGGCAGGAGTAACTGGTAGGGCGCTCCAGTGGATTAGGGAGTACCTGAGCAATAGGAAGCAGAGAGTTACAGTGAGAGGTGAGACCTCAGACTGGCGTGAAGTCACCAGTGGTGTACCACAGGGCTCTGTACTTGGACCTATCCTGTTTCTGATATTAGTAAATGAACTCCTAGAGGGTATAAGCTCATTCCTCTCAATGAAGCTGACGACGCCAAAATTATGAGAAGGGTTAAGACAGAGGAGGACAGCTTGAGGCTTCAAGAAGACCTGGACAAGCTGCAGGAATGGTGGAACAAATGGTTGCTAGAGTTTAACCCAAGCAAATGCAATATAATGGAGATAGGCGTACGGAGCAGGAGGACAGATACAAGGTATCATTTGGGAGATGAAATACTTCAAGAGTCTGAGAGAGAAAAAGACCTGGGGATTGATATCCTGCCAGATCTGTCCCCTGTAGCTCATATCACGAGGATAACATTAGCGGCATATGCCAGGTTGGCTAACATAAGAACGGCCTTAAGAAACTTGTGTAAGGACTCTTTCAGAACTTTGTATACCACATATGTCAGACCAATCCTGGGGTATGCAGCTCCAGCATGGAGTTCATATCTAGTGAAGCATAAGACTAAACTGGAAAAGGTTCAAAGGTTTGCCACCAGACTAATACCCGAACTGAGGGGTATGAGCTACGAGGAACGAGTACGGGAATTAAACCTCACGTCACTAGGAGACAGAAGAGTTAGAGGGGACACGATCACCACATACAAGATTCTCAGAAGAATTGATAGGGTAGATAAAGACAGGTTATTTACAACAAGGGGTACATGCACCAGGGGACACAGGTGGAAAGTATGTGCCCAAATGAGCCATAGAGACGTTAGAATTTTTTCAGTGTCAGAGTAGTAGACAAATGGAATGCATTAGGAAGTGCTGTGATGGAGGCTGACTCCATACACCGCTTCAGGTGTGGATATGATAGAGCCCTGTAGGCTCAGAAACCTGTACATTAGTTGATTGACAGTAGAGAGGTGGGACCAAAGAGCCAGAGCTCAACCCCTGCAAGCACAACTAGGTAAGTACAACTAGATAAGTACACACACACAAACATTCATCCTCTGAGAGATGGGGCCCTGGAACTGAAGCTCAACCCCCACATAAGCACAATTAGGGTTACACCCCTCAAATATCGAGGTGAGTACAACTAGGTGAGCTTACTCTTACACGTGCATGTGCACACGCACACACAAAAAACATTCTTCCACTGAGAGGCGGAGCCCAAGAACTAAAGCCCTACCCCCACATAAGCACAACAACTAGGTGAGCTCGCACACATGCACACGCACAAAAAACATTCATCCACTGAGAGGCTGGGCCCAATAACTGAAGCTCGACCCCACGTAAGAACAATTAGGGTTACCTCACACAAACACTGATGCCTAAGCCTGATAGTCACATTTAGTAGCGATTAAGCACTGATAAGCACACTTAATGAATACACTATGTTCCTAAATAACATATCTGATAACAACCACTATTACATAAGATCTTAATGCGATAAAAACTGGGTCGTCCTGTCAAGCGCATAACTACTGACGTGAGGTGCAGCTCATGTAGACTTTCCTCATAACTCATGTCTCTTAGTTCTGGGACTTTTCAATAGTGCCATACCTCTGAACTTTTTACAGCTTCAGCTTGGCTTTGAGAAGGTACCGGTTCCATGCAGGGACCACATACTCCAGGATTGACCTTAAATATGTGGTATACAAGGTTTTTAAAAATTCTTTACACTGGTTTCTGAAGGCAGTTCTGATGTTAGCCAGCCTTGTATACGCCGTCGATGTTATTCTTTTGATGTGGGCTTCAGGAGACAGGATTGGCGTGATATCAACTCCTAGATCTTTCTCTCTGTTCGTTTTGTGAAGGATTTTCTCTCCCATTCATTAACCAGTGTATGACCTCCTATTTCCTCTGTCTAGTTTCATCACCTTATATTTACTTGGGTTGAACTTTAGCAACCATTTGTTGGACCATTCCTTCAATTTGTCTAGGTCATCTGGTAGCCTCATACTATCTTCTTCTGTCCTATTCCTCCTCATAATTTTTGCATCATCGGCAAACATTGAGGGGGAACGATTCTATATCCTCTGGAAGATCATTTACATACATCAGAAACATAGGTTCAAAGACTGATCCCTTTGGGACTCCACTGGTGACGCCTCGCCACTCCGAAACTTACCCCGGCCCCCGTCACAGTGACTCCCTGTCTTATGTGTACTCCCTTAACAAGTACAGTACCTTTCCTTTCACTGCTGCCTGCATCTCCAGTTTGTGCACTAGTGTCTTATGTGGTACTGTGGCAAAGGCTTTCTGACAGTCCAAGAATATGCAGTCTGCCCAGCCCTTTCTTTCTTGACTGATTTGTGTTATCTGGTCATAGAATTAATTTATTCCTGTGAGGCAAGACTTTCCATCCCTGAGCCCATGCTGATGTTGTGTTACAAAGTTCTTTTGCTCCAGCTGTTCAACTAGCTTTTTTCGCACAATCCACTCCATCAACTTGCATGGTATGCAAGTTAGGGACACTTACCTGTACCTGTAGTTCAGTGCCTCCTGTATATCCCCCTGCATTATGTGTGTGTGTACTCACCTAATTGTACTCACCTAATTGTGCTTGTGGGGGTTGAGCTTTGTCTCTTTGGTCCCGCCTCTCAACTGTCAATCAACTTGTGTACAGATTCCTGAGCCTACTGGGCTCTATCATATCTACATTTGAAACTGTGTATTGAGTCAGCCTCCACCACATCACTGTCTAGTGCATTCCATTTATTAACTACTCTTACATTGAAAAAATTATTTCTAACGTCTCTGTGGCTTATATGGTATTATAGACTGTGGGTTGGTTGGTGTTGTCGTCGTTGATCCTTCTCTACGGACAACCCAACCCACAACTCGGCAGAGTGCTTTTACTTCACTAGGAGATCACACTAGGCGTTTCTGGCACTTGGAGAGGGGCTCGACGTCACACGTTTAGGGGATGCGGCTCCAACACTTAGCCTCGTTGTCACGTGCACACACCCACTCGAGCCGCTGTGACTCCCCCACTCTCTCTTTAGGTGATATGATCTCCTCGATCCCCCTTTGACTTATTAATATTACCTTCTACCCTGTCCACAGCAGTGATTCTTGGTTCTTTCTCTCTCTCTCTCTCCTTCTTTACTACCTCCTGGGAAGCCTCACTAGGACAAGGGCAAACACCAGCAAATTGTGATACATTTACTGGACGAAGCACATACACGATACATACACACATATGATAATAATGAATCCTATACTCTATAATATTACAATCAGGTTGCACTCCAACACCATCAGAACTCTATCATCAGCTTATCAAGTGGTATCCTATCTCCTGGTTCACCACCTGATACTGATACTATCAACCACCTCAAGTTGATCAAGTCTACATACGCTGTTACACCATCAGCAAGATAATATATATATAGAAAATCAGCATTTGAATGCAATAACATATATCAGTATAAATGTTCATTGATACACAACAATGATCAATCGATCACTGTCAGTCCTGGAACGCATACATCTGTAGGTAATCCAGCCTACGACTGCAACTCTAAACTTCAGTATAAAACACTCCTTGACATAAGAATGCAAACAACCACTCACCTCTCACTGCACCTTGCACACTAATGACAACCAAACACTATCAACTCCCTATAAGTAATCCACCAGAACTTCCCCTTCCACCTCTGGAAGTTCACTACCCTGATATCTTCAGGTTCTTCCGGGCTTCACTACCAGGATCCTCTGCAGCTCCTCCAGGCTGCTACCATGAAGTTTTCTTGAGCAACTAAGGTGCTTCACCCTTCTGCTAGGTTCCTCCACAGCTCTCTTGGCTGCTACACCACCTCTACAGAAGCATGTGACACTCCTCTTCACTGCTGCTTCTCCTCACAGCTCGAGGTCCCCTGCTCCACTACCTTGGAGTCTCATCAGCTACTTCATCTGCTGGCTTCGAAGTTCTCAGCAACTTCTTCCCCAAAGAACAAACCTGCAACCCATCGACACTCCAATAAAATGTTCCCCTTTAACACATAAACAAAAATAACCACACAATATGCTTGCCTCAAACCTCTATCTGTCCTCTACATACAGTGAGAGTGGACTCCCCCGCTTTGGGCGGGTCCATACTCCACCTCGCCTGGCGGCGGTCCTCACTCGCTGGGAGGGTCTTCCTCCGTCAGGAGCCAGGCTCCCTCAGTCGTCCGTCAGAGCTCAGAGGGGACGGACGTCGCTCCGTGCTCCTCCCTCTTCACTCTCCTATTTCAGGCCTTCTGCCTTATTAAAACATGTCTAACTTATAAATAAACATCGCTACTGTCGCTGGGCACACGAGCAATTACAAGCAATCACTATGAACTGGCGTATATCGTGCTTACCACAGATTATAAGGTCGAGGGCGCTTTCCCTCTGACGGCGTCTGGTCAGGGCGCTCCACACAGCCCACAATAATGCCTCCGGGCGGCTTAATATTCACTAATTATCGCCCACGACTTGAGACCACACGTCCCCAGCTCGATTCCACAGCTGGTACGTCTGCACACTTCTCTTCTCTTAGAGATATATCACTAGGGGTTCCCTTCTGACGGGAGCTCAAACGGAGTGCGGCTTCCCCCTGCGATGTCTGGCACTCAAGTGAGGTCAAGGTCCTCCGGAAGCGAGCCTCACGCCTCCAGCAAAATGTCCACATCTCCTCGCCAGTCATTTATCTGTTTTCTTCTTCATTGCCCATAATCTCAAACTGTTATACATATCCAAGCAACCATTTTACATATGGGTTATTACCTCAATATTTACTAGACCTTCTAATCAGGTCAGGCTTGCTGAATAACTCTCAAGGAGGGAGACTCGTTTCTCCTGTAGGCTGAGATCATAACAATGGGTATTAAGTTTCCACCTGTGTCCCCCTTGTTCGTGTCCCACCCGTGCTGAAGAGTTTGTCTCTGTCCACCCTGTCAATTCCCCTGAGAATTTTGTAGGTGGTTATCATGTCTCCCCTTACTCCTCAGTTTTCCAGGGACGTGAGGTTCAGCTCCTTTAGCCTTTCATAGTAGCTTTTATCTCTCAGTTCCGGGACGAGCCTGGTGGCATACCACTGAATCTTCTCTATCTTTGTCTTGTGTTTAGCTAGGTATGGACTCCAGGCTGCAGCTGCGTATTCCAGGATTGGTCTGATATAAATGGTATACAGGGTCCTGAACGATTCCCTACACAAGTTTCTAAAGGCAATTCTTATGTTGGCCAGTCTAGCATATGCCGCTGATGATATCCTTTTGATGTGGGCCTCTGGGGACAGGTTCGGTGTGATATCAACCCCCAGATCTTTCTCTCTATTTGACTCTTGCAGGTTTTCACCTCCCAGATGGTACCATGTGTTCAGCCTCCACCTACCTTTGCCTAATTTCATTACCTTACACTTTCCTGAGTTGAACTTTAGCAACCATTTTCTAGACCATTCCTCCAGTTTGTCAAGGTCATCCTTTAGTCTCTGTCTATCTTCATCCGTCTTGATTCTTCTCATAATTTTTGCATAATCATCAAACATTGAGAGGAACGAATCTATACCCTCTGGAAGATCGTGTACATATATTAGAAACAGGATGGGTCCAAGTACTAAGCCCTGTGGGACTCCGCTGGTGACATCTCGCCACTCTGATGACTCCCCCCCCCCTCACCGTTACTTGCTGTTTCCTGTTGCTTAAGTACTGCCTTATCCACTGGAGCACCTTCCCTTTTACTCCTGCCTGTTGCTCTAACATTTTTATTAGCCTTTTATGGGGTACTCTGTCAAAGGCTTTCTAGCAGTCCAGGAAAATGCAGTCGGCCCACCCTTCTCTTTCCTGCCTAATTTTTGTTGCCTGGTCACGGAATTCTATTAAACCTGTGAGGCACGATTTACCATCTCCGAACCCATGTTGGGGGGCCGTTTTAAAGTTATTTCCCTTCAGATGCTCTACGAGCCTTTTCCTCTCGATCTTTTCCATCTCCTTGCATGGTATACAAGTTAGGGGAAACTGGCCTGTAGTTCAGTGCCTCTTGCCTGTCACCTTTCTTGTATATTGGACTATGTTAGCTGTCTTCCAACTTTCTGGTAGGTCTCCTGTTTCCAGTAACCTGTTATACACCATAGAGAGTGGCACACTTAGTGCTTCTGCACCTTCCTTTAGTATCCATGGTGAGATTCTGTCAGGCCCAACAGCCTTTGTCACATACATCTCCAGCAGACACCTTTTGACCTCATCACTGGTGAGGTCAAATTCCTCCAAGGTTGCTTGGTTTGCCTCCTCGTAATTTAGCGCAGGGGCTTCTCTTTGTTCTATTGTGAAGACCTCCTGGATTCTATTGTTGAGTTCTTCACACACCTTGTCATTCTCTGTGTATCTGCTCTCCCCTTTTTTCAATTTCATTTGTTCCTTCACTGCTGTTTCCTCCTGATGTGGCTGTGGAGCAGCTTTGGTTGGGTTGTGGCTTTACTTGCTATGTCATGTTCGTACTGTCTCTGTGCTTCCCTCCTCACTCTGAGGTACTCATTTCTGGCCCTCTGGTATCTCTCCCTGCTCTCCAGTGTTCTGTTATTTTTGTAGTTTCTCCATGTTCTTTTACCCAATTTCTTAGCTGCCTTGCATTCCTGGTTGAACCATGGGTTTTTCTGTTATCGTTTTTCTCATTTTAGACCGGGATAAACATGCCTTCAGTTTCCTTGCACTTCTGGGTCACAAAATCCATTATGTCCTGCACATTCTTGTCTCTATGTTCTGTTTCCCATGGTATTCCCCTTAGGAAGTTCCTTATCTCGTCATATTTTCCTCTTCGGAAATATAGTCTTTTCCCCTCCGATCCCATCCTTGGATAGGTTATCCCTACCTCCACCAAGTATTCAAAAGTCAGTACACTGTGGTCACTCATTCCTATGGGGGCTTCATCTTTGACTTCCCTTATTTCTGACTCATTCAGGGTGAATATCAAGTCGAGTGTAGCTGGTTGATCATTGCCTCTCACTCTTGTGGGTTTCTTGACATGCTGGCTCAGAAAGTTCCTTGTTGCCACTTCCAAGAGTTTAGCTCTCCATGTATCTGCACCACCATGTGGGTCCCCATTCTCTCTGTCTATCTTTCCATGGTTGAAATCGCCTATGATTAAGAGTCTTGAGCCATTCCTGCAGGCAAGTGAAGCTGCTCTCTATTATATTATTGGTTGCCATGTTGATCCTATCAAACTCCTGTCTGGGTCTTCTGGCATTTAGGGGAGGGTTGTAAATGACTGCCACAATTATCTTAGGTCCACCCATTGTTATAGTTCCTGTTATGTAATCTCTGAACCCGTCACAGCCCGGAATTTCCATCTCGTCAAAACTCCCGTCCTTCCTTATCAGCAGGGCCACTCCTCCACCTCCTCTCCCTTCCCTCTCTTTCCTTACTATATAGTAGTCCTTTGTAAACACAGCATCTGTTATGACTCCTGACAATTTTGTTTCTGTGTGTCCAATTACATAAGGGTTTTCTTCTTGTGCCCTTTCTGCCAGTTCACTTGCTTCATTGGTAATCCCATTAATGTTTGAGTACATTATCTTGAAGCTCACTTTCTTATATCCAATTTCACCCGCACTCCCCACAAGTGTAGGAAGTTGTTCCATTGTCATTGCTACTTGGGTAGGCTCATCCTCCTGTGAGGTAGTTGCCAGGGGTTCGGGTTGAGGTGGAGTGGGGGATGGAGGGCTTAGGTCTTGCTCAGGCCTGAAAGGGGGAGGAAGAAGTCCTGGGGGTGAGGGGGCAGGGATTGCTTTGGGAGAGGGCACGCCCTCCTGCAGTGTAGTTGACAAGGGTTTGGGGGGAGGTGGAGTGGGGGATGGAGGGCTTAGGTCTTGCCTGGGCCTGCCTGGGGCAGGAAGAAGACCAGGGGCTGGGAAAGCAGGGGATACTCGGGGTAAGGGGAGAGGGAGGATTTGGGTGATATAATGGGCATTGTGCAGGGGCAAGGAAGGGTTTGTGCTGGGGGTTAGGGGAGCCCTATTGGGTGGTGGGCTGGGGTGTTGCAGTCCCCTCTAGGGTTCCTGAGTTGCTGGATTGGGGTTCCCCACTCCAATCTGGGATTGCTGGGTTGGAGGCTGAGGTTCCCTGTCTCCCTTCCCTCTCACTGCGCCTTTTCCTTGCATCTTCTGCCCTTACTATCTGTCCCTGGTCATGTCCCTCTAAAGATATACCTCTTTGTAATTCCTTGCATATCTCAGTTTGCTCCTCTTTACTAGGATGTTCTCTATGATGACCTCGCTCTTGAATACTACCTTGATCACTCTCTTTTTGTCTTTGTTGTACTGGCCAATCCGGAAAAACTGGTTTATGTCTCGTTCAGCCCCTTCCATTCCTATCTCCTTTAATATCCCTGCCACTGCAGTTTTGTCTTTAGTCCTCCATGCCTCCCTTGTGGAACCCTCTTGTTCTTTCACACCTGTCACTACTACAGCTCTTTTCCTTTCCATTAGCTGGCTTGTGCATCTAGCTGCCTCTTGTGATGTTACTGCTTTCATTACAACTTCCTTGACTTTGCACATAGCATCCTGGGGGTTGGTTGCCTGGGCCAGAGTCTGAGGAGGGCCTGTTTTTAGACTTTTTATCTCCTCTTGTGCTGCACTTAGTTCTATCTGCAGCTTACATATAGTTTCCCTCAGGTCCTTCAATTCCACATTGATTTCTTTCCATGCCTTAGCAATCATCTCCAAGTGTGACTTGGAGATGATAACACGAGAACAAACATAAAACACAAAGTACAGTCACAAAAGTACAAAATTACAAACATTCAAATTACAGGCCAGAAGGGCCGACAACAAAAGCAATAAGCACAACAGTACAAGTACAAAGAACCTAAACTCACGCCCAACAACCCAACTATTGAAACAACACAAAAGCCTACTGGCCCCCGATACCACACGGAGAGGCATGAATACATAAAGACATTAAAAATTAGTGAAACACAAAAATTAACACAAAAACTAAAGGAAAATAACATCGGCAAACACTACAGTTAGAACAAAAACAGGCAGGGCCACACATGCAGCCCGAAGGGCAGCAACAACCACACAACAAGCACGCAGCACACAAGAACCGGGAAAACAAACCCGGCCCACCCACACACCCACACCCGCACGCAACCGCACCCCACATCCATGCACACCAGCAGACAAAACATCACAGCACATAGCACACACACAAAAAAACACTCGAAGGGTGAAAACACCTCAATGGGAAGTGAGGGCATCATCAGGAAGTGCAATCAGGACCCCACCAACCCCACAGTCCCCAACAAAGGCGCACCTGAGCCCCCCATAGGGAAGGCAACAGGAACAGGAGGCACATCATCTGGCAACCCGGCAGCGGAGGGGGCCACAGGAACGTCGGCGCCCACACTCTTCGTGGACTTCGTAAACTTAATAGTCAGCACATCCCGTCCAATACCTTCCACATTAGTGGACACCACCCACTGTGCATCCTCAATCGCCTTCGGGGCTTCATTGCCCCCAGAGGGAGCCCCAGGAGCAACAGACCCCAGCAGGCCACCAGAGGGAGGAGGAGGAGGAGGAGGGGCACACGCCACAGCAGCCCCAGCCGTAGACCCCCCTCGCTTGACGGGAGGACCTGTGTCCGAGGAATGCGTCTGTGCCTCCTGCTTACGACGGGTCTGATCTGACGCCGCGACTAGGGAAGGCCCTCTAGAGCCACGAGAGGAACGCAGCGCCACCGGAGCAGCAGCAACCACGTCGGATGCACGGCCACCAGACGAGGGAGCAACATCACACGGAGGACCTGCAGGATCGCCACTCCGACCTACACACGGCGGAGCAGCTGCCACAGGCGTACCCGACTCCATGTCAGTAACAGTTGAATCCCGATGAACCTCCGCAGTGACGACGTGCATAGGAAGTGAGGCTGCCGCATCAGACACCAACGGGCCAGGTGGGCCAAACTGCTGAACAGGCGGAGTAGGAACATTCAAATCAGATGGCACCAACGACGTAAAGGGGTCGCGAGGGACACTCATGGCCTCCACAACACCCGGCTTAGCCCCCCCAACCCCCAATGGTGGAAAATCACCCTTCTGAAAGAGGGCTGGCCTCCCCACCCCAGAAGCAGTGCAACCGGCCACAAGAGGCATTCGCAAGCCACGCCTAAAACAGGTGCGTGGTTGATCCTCATAGAATACCCGCAGGTTAAAGCCGTAGAACGTGACCTTAGATGGAATATCACGTGTCAAGCGCATGCCAAGGGTCCGAACATTGGCCCTCAAGCCCGACAGGTGGCCTGAGCAGAGACAAGTTATATGGTGTGTGAACACAGTACCGTACCGAGAGAAGCAGGTGCGAAGGACCTCGGGAAAGTCCAAGGGAACTCCATGGATGCTGACAAACGTCGGCGCCACACTACCAGCAGAGTCCAGGAGCTGGAAAGAATGCCCAGCAAAATCACTCACGTAGCGCTGATATAGACCAAGGGCAGAGAACTTGACCACCACACGCCTGTCAGAGATCTTCTCAAGGCCGTAAATAGAATGCAGGTCACCAGTAAAACATCGAAAAGTGCCACCTACACCAACGTCCAATCAGTAGCCGCCGAGAACTCCAATTCTGTGGAATCCACCCTCCGAATCCGCGTCACCGACGACGCCATAACGCAATCCGCCCCCACAGGTTAGCCGGCACTCCACACACCAACAACAGCGACCTGCTCGCACCAAACGTCAGCCAACAACTGAGAGAACGCCAACGCCGTGACCAAACCCTGCAACGAGCAAGCAGGCTATCTTCCCAATTGTCCTAATGATATTTTCTAGCTGGATTTTGGCATTTACGGCTTCAGCGGGTAAGCTGTTCCATAGGTTTTAACTCTCTGAGTAAAAAAAAAATTCTGTTTTCAGTCCTACTTGAGAGGACATGCTCACCAACACTATATCTGTGATTGGCCTGTTATCAGTGACTTCATACCAAATAGTATAAGGTACTTTGAGCTCTGTAATTACTTCATACACTGAGGAATAATGAAAGATATTCTTTTACTGTACCCAGATTTTGCCAGTGGGGGCTAATAGATCAGCTTTACATATTGTTCTCTCCTGATTCCATGTATGACTGGCCGTCCAGTGAGGTGGGGATGTTGGACGAGCTTGTAGCTGGTTTTTGATCTAGACTATATGGACCTTCATACAGAATAGAGAAGCAGCACATTGCTGTGTATACCTAAGCATGTTAAAAAAATACATTGTTTGAGAGGAGTCTTGTAGAAACTGGTAAGAGTAGTTATAATATAATGTGTCCATGATTCAGTGTTTACCTCTTGTGAAAATCGTGAAGTTGTTGTTTAGTCAGAGTTGATTTGTTTTTTGTATTGAGGCTGGTATTTTCTCCCCTGATTCTATGTATGCCTAACCATCTTGTGAGATGGGAGTATTAGATGAATGTATAGCTATTTTTTTATCTACACTAATCTTCCATAATAGAATAATCTTCCATATAGAATAGGTTAGCGGCACATTGCTGTGTATACCTAAGCTTCTTAATATAAAAATATCAGTAATAAAGATTTTGAATTACAGTTTGTATTATTACCAATATTATCCTTATTAAATCATGTTAACCATAGATCATTAAGATCTCATATTGATATGTAATAGTCATATTTCTTTTGAATCATTCATTAAATTGTGCATTTTGTCTCAATTTTCACTTCTTTGGATATACTGTATAGTATAAAATGATAGGATAAAAAGAAACCAGTAATATTTCTTTCATTATATTTTTTATTTAAATAACTGCATCAATATTTTTACAGCTGACAGGATTTGTTTCTCACAGTTGCATTATTTGTTAAAAAAATTAGGTTTATTGCTACACACAATGGCGCTACATAGCCTTCCCAGCTTGGCGCCTTCTTTTGATAATTACTTACTGATTGTTGCACAGCCAAATTGTGTAACAGGAAGAGGTCTTGGACACAAATTTATTCCATGCTAAATGTAGAGGAAGCAGCTGAGCATGCCTCAAATAAAATAAGCTTCCTGAGCTTATAAGGTAAATAAAATAAGCATTCCTCAAAAAGTAGCTGCCTCACCTTACTGCCTTACTGCTACATAGCCTTTCCGGCATGGTGCCTTCTTTTGATAGTTACTTGTCCCTCACACCCGTTGTTGTTATAGATTCAGTTACTCGGAACAAGCTCCAAGTAGCACGGGCTATGGTGAGCCTGTAACTTACCTGGCACAGGAGCGGGGCAAGTAGAACGGGCTATGGTGAGCGCGGAGTGGACTTGCCAGGCAAAGGAGCGGTGCGTGATGTGCCCTCACACCCAAATTTTGTAACAGGTAGAGGTCTAGGACCATAACTTCCCTCTATCTTTTTAAATAGTCCATATAGTCATAATTATAGGTTTAAGTATTCAATGTGAAAAGTTTTTGAAGTTTTTCATAAACCTAACATCATTTGTGCAACATATATTTATTTTATCATTCACCCAGATTTAATTGCAAAATAAAACCAAACAAAATAAATTAAAAACAGGGGGTGTACCTTAGCTGTACATACCCATCTATACTTATTACAAGGTGAACTTGGTGGTAGTAAATGTTCTCATCAGGCAGGGCTCTTCACCTTCTCTCACATTTCATGTTCACCAGTGTTTATTTACTTAATAACTACTGGTATAATATCTTGCATTATAAAACTAATTCTAATATCATAACAGACATAGTTACTGCAAGTTTCAAGCAGAGAATGCATATAGAAAAAACACGAAGGACAACATTCTTCAGCTAAAATCTTTTGTTTATAATAAAATCAATCCTCCGTGTTGTGAAGAAGAGAAAAATTGAGTTCTATCCAGTTTACTTACCTTAGCTGACGGAGCAAACTTCCGCAGATTTAATTCTTAATATGCCTACCTGAATACCGACGTAGCCACTACGAAGGCGCTAAGAAGAAAAACATTCGTAAGTGCCTTTGTGAATCTGGTCCCTTGTTTATAGATGATCCCCTCTCCGTTTTTTACTGCTTATTCTGTACATATATTGTTGTAGGTTCCTGTCGTTATGCAAGAGCAGTTATCAATAATGGCTCTAATTGTCGTAGGTTATGGGTCGATTGTCATAGGATATGGGTCCATTGTTACAGGTTATGGGTTTATTGTCGTAGGTTATGGGTCCATTGTCGAGGGTTATGGGTCCATTGTCGATAGTTATGGGTCCATTCTCGAAGGTTATAGGTCCATTGTCGAAGGTTATGGGTCCATTGTCGAAGGCTATGGGTCCATTGTTGTAGGTTATGGGTCCATTGTCGAAGGCTATGGGTCCATTGTTGTAGGTTATGGGTCCATTGTCGAAGGCTATGGGTCCATTGTCGAAGGCTATGGGTCCATTGTCGTAGGTTAAGGGTCAATTGTCAGAGGTTATGGGTCCATTGCCGTAGGTTATGGGTCCATTGTCGTAGGTTATGGGTCCAGTGTCGTAGGTTATGGGTCCATTGTCGAAGGCTATCGGTCCATTGTCGTAGGTTATGGGTACATTGTCGTAGGTTATGGATCCATTGTCGTAGGTTATGGGTCCATTGTCGAAGGTTATGGGTCCATTGTCGAAGGCTATGGGTCCATTGTCGTAGGTTATGGGTCCATTGTCGAAGGTTATAGGTCCATTGTCGTAGGTTATGGGTCCATTGTCGAAAGTTACGGGTCCATTATCGAAGGTTTTTGGGTCCACTGTCGTAGGTTATGGGTCCGTTGTCTTAGGTTCTGGGTCCATTGTCGTAGGTTATGGGTTCATTGTCGAAGGTTATAGGTCCATTGTCGAAGGTATGGGTCCATTGTCGTAGGTTATGGGTTCATTGTCGAAGGTTATGGGTACATTGTCGAAGGTTATGGGTACATTGTCGTAGGTTATGGGTTCATTGTCGAAGGTTATGGGTCCATTGTCGTAGGTTATGGGTCCATTGTCGAAGGTTATGGGTCCATTGTCGTAGGTTATGGGTCCATTGTCGAAGGTTATGGGTCCATTGTCGTAGGTTATGGGTCCATTGTCGAAGGTATGGGTCCATTGTCGTAGGTTATGGGTCCATTGTCGAAGGTTATGGGTCCATTGTCGTAGGTTATGGGTCCATTGTCGAAGGTTATGGGTCCATTGTCGTAGGTTATGGGTCCATTGTCGAAGGTTATGGGTACATTGTCGAAGGTTATGGGTCCATTGTCGAAGGTTATGGGTCCATTGTCGTAGGTTATGGGTCCATTGTCGAAGGTTATGGGTCCATTGTCGTAGGTTATGGGTCCATTGTCGAAGGTTATGGGTCCATTGTCGTAGGTTATGGGTCCATTGTCGTAGGTTATGGGTCCATTTTCATAGATTTTGGGTTCATTGTTGTAGATTATCTTCTGTCAATTCTCCCCGCCTAGAATACGAACTCTCGCCAAGCACCAGGCGAGTGCTTTACCACTGCGCCACTGAGACTTCAATAACGGGATCCAGTGTGGTTCCATGGCAGGATATCGGCAGTGATCAATACTGACCCCAACCATGACAGGATAACGTCAAGGATCAACACTGACGCCGGCCATGGCGGGATAACGTCAGGAAATAACACTGTGACGCAGGCCGTGGTCGCATCACGCCCAAGGCTGCAACAGTCAAACTCTCGCAAGTCAAATAAGGTAATCAGACAAGCGTTGCGAAGATGTTATTCCCATGTGTAATACCAGCAAGACAAGCTTGATATAGTTTATGTATAAACCTGTAATAGACCTCGTACATTATTGAGTGTATTAACACTTTGAGCTGCCCGGCGTGGGCGCCCCGGCCCTCCCCTTGGTGGGTCTCATGGTGTTACCTGTGAGGACGCACCGTATATAGCGCGAGTATACACTAAAATGTGTATACTCTTTTCAGTTTGATCACGTCAGTTTTTGTGTTCCTTCGTTCATTTTGATATCAAATTGTTCGCAATAGAATGTACTAAAGAAGATATATGCATATAAGGGCAAATGGAAGAACAACACAGTGAGTAAAACAACTCGCTAATCGTTCCACAGAATTATAAAAGTATTGCCCTTCATTCGGAATACAGCTTTATCTACTGCCAGTTTACCCTTTGCTTGCAACTGAAGATCTTTTGGTGCACCACGCTGCAATCTGAGAGTACCACAGGTGTATACACCTTGTTCAAGCAGCTTTTCACGTACATGAACAGTTATCGTAGTTATCCATATATAAATGGAAACTTTTGCTCTTCAGTGGTTCAATGAAGCCCATAACCGTTCGAATTGTTATCTTCCCAATGTCTGCATTCACTTCAAAATCGTAGATGTAACCAGTATGCAATTCAGCCAGCCTGTACAGCTTTACTCCATACATATCAGGCTTATTTGGATTGAAACACCTTGAAAGCTAGACTCCATGACACTATGTCTTCATCCAAACACATATTTTCCTGATGAATATAAAACGTTTTGCATATATAAGCGAGATATTCCATGAATGTTTTAGCTTTTATTAGTATGTCTTGATTGTTTTTGGATATGGCATTATTGTTATGAGTTTGAAAATACTTTTGCAATCAATTCATATCATCTCGCAGTTATAAAGGTATTGAAAAAAGGTACATGCCACAATTTACCTGTTTGTCAGTACATTCTCATCATTGGCATCTTCACAATGCCCATCAACATTGTCAGTCCCAAATATCTGGCAAGCTGTTTTACACTCACTTCATCCCACTCATTCTTTGTGTTGTTAGAAGCATTGAACATGCTTTGTGACGCATACAAGTTTGTTTTATATACCATAAATTTCAGCAAATCTCGCGTAATTAATAACTGTAAAAATCCCAGAGGGCAGATCAGGCCCTGCACGTGTGGCGGTATCAATATCATCATCATCCTCACTCCCCTCACTTTCAATTCCATCCTCACCTGCTGTTTCAGTTTCAACCACCTCACTATAATATCACTGTTACTTTCGGCACTTTTAAGATCAGAAAATTCTTCAATTACAACCTGGAATTTTGTTGGTGTGAGTTTCACTTTGCTGCATTTTTGGCGAATACTATTTAGCCTCTCCCTCAGACGTGTTTCTTTCTCTGTTTTCGTTTTGGAATGGCTCTGGTCTTGATCATTATCCATCTTGGAGTAAATGTAGTGTATAAAAGCAGTAACAGATATAGCTGAGGAGAAATAGCCGGAACAGGCACACATGTTGGACGCAAGGAGAGGCCGCAGCGGTCATGTGAGTAGACACTATAACAATGGGCCTACCGCATGGCAGGTGGTGCCGTGATGCCACTTGGGCCATTACAGATAATGGAAGACATTGACACATTTTAAAACACGTCCCGTAATGATCGGGGAAAAAGTGGAATTTCAACAAATATTTTAATTTTGGACGCAAAATGAGTCACTGTTGGACATCTGTAGAGTTATTTATGGACACAATATCCGCCACCGACGGCGGAAAGTATGATAATGATCACATTACAAAATTACATGCAACTCTTCCCTTGCACTATACGAAAGATACACAGGCATATAAATTTGAATGAATATTGAGTTTATATTTATGTTTGTATCGTACTTTCTTCTTGACCGAGAATCAACTTGGTACGTTAAGTTAATTAACTTAGGTTCGTACACGCATGCGTACGTATATCCGTACAATATATATACACAAGAACATCAAAATATATTATACCATACGTGTGTTAAAAAGACACGTATAGTATAAAAAATCAAACTTGGAGCAAGTTAATACTTGTGAATAGTTGAAATATTTTTCCTAATAATTATTTTGTAATTCTGAATATCATTCATAAAAAGTTCATAATAATTACAATAATAATTAAAATATAATAATAACAATAATAATAAAAAGACACTACCAATCTTTATTGCAAAACTGAAACTGAAACGGAAAAGAGGAGTTTTAAAATAAGATAAATAAGAACGCGATAAAATATGATGATAAATTACCTCTTGAACCGCTGTTTACAAAACTCACGTGTATAATATAACCTGCAATGCCCTTCCATCATCATGTAATTAACAACGTGCAATAACGTACTTCGCATTAATTTAGCCATTTACGATATGCAATCGCCTCCCTCTTTACCAAGTCTAATTTACAGCACACTGTAGTCATGATCGTGTACATAATTTACAGCACACTGTGGTCATCCTTGTTTACATAATTTACAGCACACTGTGGTCATCTTCGTGTACATAATTTACAGCACGCTGTGGTCATCCTCGTATACATAATTTACAGCACACTGTGGTTATCCTCGTGTACATAATTTACAGCACACTGTGGTCATCTTCGTGTACATAATTTACAGCACACTGTGGTTATCCTCGTGTACATAATTTACAGCACACTGTGGTCATGGTCGTGTTCATAATTTACAGCACACTGTGGTCATCCTCGTGTTCATAATTTACAGCACACTGTGGTTATGGTCGTGTTCATAATTTACAGCACACTGTGGTTATCCTCGTGTACATAATTTACAGCACACTGTGGTTATCCTCGTGTACATAATTTACAGCACACTGTGGTCATCTTCGTGTACATAATTTACAGCACACTGTGGTTATCCTCGTGTACATAATTTACAGCACACTGTGGTTATCCTCGTGTACATAATTTACAGCACACTGTGGTTATCCTCGTGTACATAATTTACAGCACACTGTGGTCATCTTCGTGTACATAATTTACAGCACACTGTGGTTATCCTCGTGTACATAATTTACAGCACACTGTGGTCATCCTCGTGTACATAATTTACAGCACACTGTGGTCATGGTCGTGTTCATAATTTACAGCACACTGTGGTCATCCTCGTGTTCATAATTTACAGCACACTGTGGTTATGGTCGTGTTCATAATTTACAGCACACTGTGGTCATCCTCGTATACATAATTTACAGCACACTGTGGTTATCCTCGTATACATAATTTACAGCACACTGTGGTCATCCTCGTCTACAAAATTTACAGCACACTGTGGTCATGGTCGTGTACATAATTTACAGCACACTGTGGTCATGGTCATGCACATAATTTACAGCACACTGTGGTCATTGTCGTGTACATAATTTACAACCAACAATAACAGTCTTCCTCTCCGTGTTTAAACACATTCTCCTCGGAGACGTCTGGCGTGCCTGCACCCTCTGCTATCGTCGCAATCCCAACAAATTAGCGTTTATTAGAGGCCGTGTGTGCTGATTGTGCAGGCTGCCGCAGGCTCCCGCAGGCTCCCAGCTAGACTTTTCAGACTCCAAGACGACAGATGTGCTGGAATACCATGACACGCTCTTGTCTGTGTGTATTCACCTAGTTGTGCTTGCGGGAGTTGAGATCTGGCTGTTTTAGGCCGCCTCTTATCTAACAATCAATCAACTCCCCCCTCCAGGAAGCAGCCCGTAACAGCTGTCTAACTCCCAGGTACCTATTTACTGCTAGGGGACCAGGGATCGATCCCTGGTCCCTAGGATAACGAGTCCCGAGCACTGTCCACTCAGCCACCAGGGCCCCCATGTGTGTGTGTGTGTACTCACATAGTTGTATTCACCTAGTTGTGTCTGCAGGATCGAGCATTGACTCTTGGATACCGCCTTTCGAGCATCGGTTGTTTACAGCAATGACTCCTGTCCCATTTCCCTATCATACCTGGTTTTAAAATTATGAATAGTATTTGCTTCCACAACCTGTTCCTGAAGTGCATTCCATTTTCCCACTACTCTCACGCTAAAAGAAAACTTCCTAACATCTCTGTGACTCATCTGAGTTTCAAGCTTCCATCCATGTCCCCTCGTTCTGTTACTATTCCGTGTGAACATTTCGTCTATGTCCACTCTGTCAATCCCTCTGAGTATCTTATACCTTCCTATCATGTCCCCCCTCTCCCTTCTTCTTTCTAGAGTCGTAAGGCACAGTTCCCTCAGGCGCTCCTCATACCCCATCCCTCGTAGCTCTGGGACGAGTCTCGTTGCAAACCTCTGAACCTTTTCCAGTTTCATTATATGCTTCTTCAGATGGGGACTCCATGATGAGGCGGCATACTTTAAGACTGGCCTCACGTAGGCAGTGTAAAGCGCCCTAAATGCCTCCTTACTTAGGTTTCTGAATGATGTTCTAACTTTTGCCAGTGTAGAGTACGCTGCTGTCGTTATCCTATTTATATGTGCCTCAGGAGATAGATTAGGTGTTACGTCCACCCCCAGGTCTCTTTCGCGCGTCGTCACAGGTAGGCTGTTCCCCTTCATTGTGTACTGTCCCTTTGGTCTCCTATCTCCTAGTCCCATTTCCATAACTTTACATTTGCTCGTGTTGAATGTGTGTGTGGTGTGTGTGTGTGTGTGTGTGTGTGTGTGTGTGTGTGTGTGTGTGTGTGTGTGTGTGTGTGTGTGTGTGTGTGTGTGTTTGTGTGTGTGTGTGTGTGTGTGTGTGTGTGAGTGTGTGTGTGTGTGTGTGTGTGTGTGTGTGTGTGTGTGTGTGTGTGTGTGTGTGTGTGTGTGTGTGTGTGTGTGTGTGTGTGTGTGTGTGTGTGTGTGTGTGTGTGTGTGTACTATTTGTTTGTATATGCAGAATCAAGCTATTAACTCTTGGACCCCACCTTTCTAACCAATTTGTTTCCTCTATTATATATACTACACATTTCTCTCTAACACACACATCACCAGGAAGCAGCCCACAGCAGCTGCCGAACTCCCAGATACCTATTTACTGCTAGGTGAGCAGGAGCACCAGGATGAAAGAAACTCTGCCCATTTGTTTCTGCCTCTACTGGGCATCGATCTCTGGCCCTTAGGACTACCCCAGAGCACTGGTCACTCAGCAGTGGGGCCTAACTTACAAGGATGAGTGTGTGTGTGTGTGTGTATTCACCTAGTTGTGTTTGTGGGCGTTAAGTTCTGGCTCTTTGGTCCCGCCTCTCAGCTTTCAATCAACTAGTGTACAGATTCCTGAGCCTACTGGGCTCTATCATATCTACATTTGAAACTGTGTTTGGAGTCAGCCTCCACCACATCACTGCCGAATGCATTCCCTCTGTTAACTAATCTGACACGAAAAAGTTCTTCCTAACGTCCCTATGGCTCTTCTAGGGACGTTAGGTTTATTTCATGCAGCCTTTCCTCATAACTCGTGCCTCTTAGTTCTGGGACTAGCATATTGGCATACCTTTAAACATTTTTCAGCTTAGTCCTGTGCTTGACAAGGTACGGGTTCCATGCTGGGGCCGCATACTCCAGGATTGGTCTTACATATGTGGTATACAAGGTTCTAAATGATTCCTTAGACAGGTTCCTGAAAGTAGTTCTGATGTTAGCCAGCCTCACATACGCCGCCGATGTTGTTCATTTAATGTGGGCTTCAGGAGACAGGTTTGGTGTGATATAAACTCCTAGATCTTTCTCTCTGTCTGTTTCATGGAAGACTTCATCTCCCATTCGGTATCCTGTTTCTGGCCTCCCTCTTTCCACTGCCTAGTTTCATTACCTTACAATTGTTCAGACTGAACTTTAACAGCCATTTTTTGGACCATTCATCCTGTTTGTATAGATCATCTTGTAATCTCATACTATCTTCCTCTGACTTAATCCTCCTCATAATGTTTGCATCATCAACAAACATTGTGAGGAAAGAGTCTGTTCCCTCTGGAAGATCATTCATATATATCTGAAACAGTATAGGTCCAAGGACTGAACCCTGTGGGTCTCCACTGGTGACACTTCGCCAATCTGAGACCTCACCCTCATAGTGGCTCACTGTCTTCTGCTCTTTAGGTACTCCATTGGATAAGGGAGTACCTAAAGAGCAGAAGACAGT
>NC_091191.1:26755572-26770572 GCF_040958095.1 Procambarus clarkii | reverse complement strand
CTTGGAGTAGTTTCCTCAGAATGTTTTCTGGTATGTCAAGAGGAGTGCAGGCCGGATCGTGATACACTCTGTCGGCTATCATCCCGGTTGTCTCGTCCACAGGTACATTGGTAAACAGGGATTCTACGTCCAATGAGGCTCTTATCCCTGTGGCCCGTGCGCCCCGTAGTAAGTCAACAAATTCCTTTGGAGACTTCAGGCTGAAGGCGCAAGGGACATAAGAAGTCAGCAGGCCGTTGAGTCGCTTCGCCAGTCTGTACGTGGGTGTGGGTATCTGGCTAATGATTGGCCGAAGTGGGTTTCCAGGCTTGTGTATCTTGACATTTCCATACGCATATCCAAGTTTATATTCCCCAATAACCTTTGGCAGGTGGAGTCCAGATTTCTTGGCATTCACAGTTTCGATCAGTTTGTTGACCTTTGCTTTCAATTCGGCTGTAGTGTCCTTCGTTACCCTTTGGAATTTAGTTTGGTCAGAGAGTATGAGGTTCATTTTCGCCAGATATTCGTCTTTTTTAAGAATGACGCATATTGGCGACTTGTCACCTCTCCTGACAACTATCTCCTTGTTCCCACGAAGGCTCTTAACTGCCGCTTTGAGCTCGGGGGACAGTATGGTGCTTCTGTAGTTGCCTCGATTCTTTCCTCCTTCTGCAATAAGTTCTGCTTGTAAGGTATCGTTGGTAGTGACCTTCTTTTGTGTCTCGAGGTCGAATATGTCGTCCAACCGAATTTCCAACTCCACTTTCCAATATTAAAAAATATTGATTATTAATTATTAAATATTATATATTTAATATTAAAATGCACTACCCAGCAGCAAGGAATCAAGCCTTCACGATAAAATATCGCCAAGATCTGATTCGTGATCAGATATACAAGGCAGAAAATGAAATCAAAGACAACAAAGCGCAACTACTTCATGCTACAAACGAATGGAGAAATAGCAACATCGACGAAAGTATCCGTACCCGCATTGAACAACACCTCGAAATCCTCACAGACCGACATCACCTCAGCACTGAAACAAGGATTATCAAGAAACTAACAACGTTATATGGAGGACCTATGGCAATTCCACGACCAAGAGATGGCTTCCTGAACCTTGCAGGAATTAACCTCACTGAGGACCAAGTCATTATCCTAAATCTGAGTATAAACTGTCACGTTATGTCCAGACCGAGTGAGATGGCCCGGAAAGTGGAGTTGGAAATTCTGTTGGACGACATATTCGACCTCGAGACACAAAAGAAGGTCACTACCAAAGATACCTTACAAGCAGAACTTATTGCGGAAGGAGAAAAGAATCGAGGCAACTACAGAAGCACCATACTGTCCCCCGAGCTCAAAGCGGCAGCTAAGAGCCTTCGTGAGAACAAGGAGATAGTTGTCAGGAGAGGTAACAAGTCGCCAATATACGTCATTCTTAAAAAAGTCAAATATCTGGCGAAAATGAACCTCATACTCTCTGATCAAACTAAATTCCAAAGGGTAACGAAGGACACTACAGCCGAATTGAAAGCAAAGGTCAACAAACTGATCGAAACTGTGAATGCCAAGAAATCCGGACTCCACCTGCCAAAGGTTATTGGGGAATATAAACCTGGATATGCGTATGGAAATGTCAAGACACACAAGCCTGGAAACCCACTTCGGCCAATCATTAGCCAGATACCCACACCCCACGTACAGACTGGCGAAGCGACTCAACGGCCTGCTGACTCCTTATGTCCCTTGCGCCTACAGCCTGAAGTCTCCAAAGGAATTTGTTGCCAAAGGTCATTGGGGAATATAAACCTGGATATGCGTATGGAAATGTCAAGACACACAAGCCTGGAAACCCACTTCGGCCAATCATTAGCCAGATACCCACACCCCACGTACAGACTGGCGAAGCGACTCAACGGCCTGCTGACTCCTTATGTCCCTTGCGCCTACAGCCTGAAGTCTCCAAAGGAATTTGTTGACTTACTGCGGGGCACACGGGCCACAGGGATAAGAGCCTCGTTGGACATAGAATCCCTGTTTACCAACGTACCTGTGGACGAGACAATCGGGATGATAGCCGACAGAGTGTATCATGATCTGGCCTGCACTCCTCTTGACATACCAGAAAACATTCTGAGGAAACTACTCCAAGCTTGTACTAAAGAGGCACCCTTCTTGAGCCCGGATGGGCACATGTATAAGCAAGTAGATGGGGTTGCCATGGGTTCCCCCCTAGGTGTCCTGTTTGCAAACTTCTACATGGGTACCATCGAGCAAAAAGTCTTAGTCGAAATGAACTTGAAACCGGCCATATACTGCAGGTATGTTGACAACATTTTTACACAGGTACCTGATGTCAGACATCTGCAGGAGCTGAAGGAGGCATTTGAGCAGAGTTCCGTGCTGCATTTCACTTACGAGATGGAAAAGGATGGGAAGCTGCCCTTTCTAGATGTAACAGTCATGGAAAAGAGCGGAGGTTTCCACACTGCAGTCTACACTAAGGAAACGAACATAGGAATGTGCCTAAATGCCAATAGCGACTGCCCAGACAGGTACAAGAGGAGTGTTGTTAATGCTTATGTCGACCGTGCTCTCAGCCACATCTAAGAATGGAAGCAAGTCGACGAAGAACTCTGTAGGGTAAGGCAGGTCCTAGTCAACAACGGCTTCTCCAATGGTTTCGTCAAAAACATCATAAGAAGGAAAGTGAAACGCCATGCAACCTCTGAAGAGACAACCAACACAACACCTATACCCCCTATTAGACTATTTTACAGGAACTTCTTTTCAACAGCTCATAAAACGGAGGAAAGGGTCCTGAAAGATATTGATAATAGAAACGTTATCCCTACAGACAAAAATCAAAGGATACAACTGATGATTTACTATAAAACCAGAAAAACGGCCAGCCTACTCATGAGAAACTCTCCAGACACAAAGCAGAACGCTTTAAAAGAGACCAACGTCGTCTATGCCTTCAAATGCCCTCTTGGGGACTGTATGCTCCAAAAAAACAGTATATAGGCAAGACAACAACATCTCTTTCTAGGCGTTTAACGATGCATAAGCAACAGGGCTCCATTAAGGAACATATAATCTCTTCCCACAACTAAACCATCGCCAGAGAAATCCTAGTAAACAACACAGAAATCTTCGATAGATACAGCGATAGCAGGCGGCTTGACGTCTGCGAGGCTCTACACATCAAGAAGTGAACACCAGCAATCAACAGCCAATTAATGCACAACTATATTCTATCCACCTCAAGACTCCGCTCCAATATAGAAGCATCAAGAAATATGGACCAATAGGCTTTCTACAAATCACTTCCATTCAATACCCATTGTTTCGTGTTCTGTCTTGTGTTTAGGAATTTAATACCCTATTAATAACACCTCACCCCATCCACCTCACTCAAATGTAGATATAAAGAAATCGAAGATGTGTAAGTTCTACTCAGTTGTGTATGTGTAAGCTAAAGTCTTTGAAAATGTAAAAAGTTTTACGAAACGCGCTCAAGAGTCGCGTCAGACTAGAAATAAAAATGAATTTTGGAGAATTGATTTTTGAATTACCACCAACAGTGAAAAGAAACGTACGAAAGATCGAGAAAATTCGTGTTAGAATTATTAATCTTACTTTTTCGGTCATATTTAATAATATATGTCTACAGGAAAGACTGCTACCAAAATATATATAAATATATATATATATATATATATATATATGTCGTACCTAGTAGCCAGAACGCACTTCTCAGCATACTATGCAAGGCCCGATTTGCCTAATAATCCAACTTTTCATGAATTAATTGTTTTTCGACTACCTAACCTACCTAACCTTACCTAACCTAACTTTTTCGGCCACCTAACCTAACCAAACCTATAAAGATAGGTTAGGATAGCTTAGGTAGGGTTGGTTAGGTTCGGCCATATATCTACGTTAATTTGAATTCTAATAAAAAAAATTGACCTCATACATAATGAAATGGGTAGCTTTATAATTTCATGAGAAAAAAATAGAGAAAATATATTAATTCATGAAAACTTGGCCTATTAGGCAAATCGGGCCTTGCATAGTAGGCTGAGAAGTGCGTTCTGGCTACTAGGTACGACATATATATATATATATATATATATATATATATATATATATATATATATATATATATATATATATATATATATATATATATGGCACAACTCTCCTAAACACGAGAGTTAAGTATACAACTTTAGAACACTTTCCCACCAGGAGACTCGAACCCTAGCCAGCACAGAAGCCTTCCAGCAACTGGCATAACAGGTACGCCTTAACCCGCTCCACCACCCGCTCAGACCCTTAAAAGAGATGGTAATTTCGGAGTATTTAAACACCCCAAAGATCAACACCTCCCAAGAGCACCAGAGCAAGTGAGGAGAGTTGTTTAGGAGAGTTGTGCCTTAAGCAGAGACATTGTGTCTTCCCATATTAACAGGGACTTGATGAAATTAACGTATAAATGACCCCTCACTTGCTCTGGTGCTCTTGGGAGGTGTTGATCTTTGGGGTGTTTAAATACTCCGAAATTACCATCTCTTTTAAGGGTCTGAGCGGGTGGTGGAGCGGGTTAAGGCGTACCTGTTATGCCAGTTGCTGGAAGGCTTCTGTGCTGGCTAGGGTTCGAGTCTCCTGGTGGGAAAGTGTTCTAAAGTTGTATACTTAACTCTCGTGTTTAGGAGAGTTGTGCCTTAAGCAGAGACACTGTGTCTTCCCATATTAACAGGGACTTGATGAAATTAACGTATAAATGACCCCTCACTTGCTCTGGTGCTCTTGGGAGGTGTTGATCTTTGGGGTGTTTAAATACTCCGAAATTACCATCTCTTTTAAGGGTCTGAGCGGGTGGTGGAGCGGGTTAAGGCGTACCTGTTATGCCAGTTGCTGGAAGGCTTCTGTGCTGGCTAGGGTTCGAGTCTCCTGGTGGGAAAGTGTTCTAAAGTTGTATACTTAACTCTCGTGTTTAGGAGAGTTGTGCCTTAAGCAGAGACACTGTGTCTTCCCATATTAACAGGGACTTGATGAAATTAACGTATAAATGACCCCTCACTTGCTCTGGTGCTCTTGGGAGGTGTTGATCTTTGGGGTGTTTAAATACTCCGAAATTACCATCTCTTTTAAGGGTCTGAGCGGGTGGTGGAGCGGGTTAAGGCGTACCTGTTATGCCAGTTGCTGGAAGGCTTCTGTGCTGGCTAGGGTTCGAGTCTCCTGGTGGGAAAGTGTTCTAAAGTTGTATATATATATATATATATATATATATATATATATATATATATATATATATATATATATATATATATATATATATATATATATATATATATATATATATTTATATATATATATATATATATATATATATATATATATATATATATATATATATATATATATATATATATATATATTATTAAATATGACCGAAAAAGTAAGATTAATAATTCTAACACAAATTTTCTCAATCTTTCGTACATTACGCTTCACTGTTGGAGGTAAATCAAAAATCACTTCTCCAAAATTCATTTTTATTTCTAGGGATTTTTTATTTCTAGAGATTTAAAGCGGCACCCTTCTTGAGCCCGGATGGGCACATGTATAAGCAAGTAGATGGGGTCGCCATGGGTTCTCCCCTAGGTGTCCTGTTTGCAAACTTCTACATGGGTACCATCGAGCAAAAAGTCTTAGTTGACATGAACTTGAAACCGGCCATATACTGCAGGTATGTTGACGACATTTTTACACAGGTACCTGATGTCAGACATCTGCAGGAGCTGAAGGAGGCATTTGAGCAGAGTTCCGTGCTGCGTTTCACTTACGAGACGGAAAAGGATGGGAAGCTGCCTTTTCTAGATGTAACAGTCATGGAAAAGGGCGGAGGTTTCCACACTGCAGTCTACACAAAGGAAACAAACATAGGAATGTGCCTAAATGCTAACAGCGACTGCCCTGACAGGTACAAGAGGAGTGTTGTTAACGCATACGTCGACCGTGCTCTCAGCCACAGCTCAGAATGGAAGCAAGTCGACGAAGAACTCTGTAGGGTAAGGCAGGTCCTAGTCAATAACGGCTTCTCCAATGGTTTCATCGAAGACATCATAAGAAGGAAAGTGAAAAGCCATGCAACCTCCGAAGAGACAACTAACACAACACCTATACCCCCTATTAGACTATTTTACAGGAACTTCTTTTCCACAGCTCATAAAACAGAGGAAAGGGTCCTGAAGGATATTGTTAATAGAAACGTTATCCCTACAGACAAAAATCAGAGGATACAACTGACGATTTACTATAAAACCAGAAAAACGGCCAGCCTACTCATGAGAAACTCTCCAGACACAAAACAGAACGCTTTAAAAGAGACTAACGTCGTCTATGCCTTCAAATGCCCACTTGGGGACTGTAAGCTCCAAAAAACCCAGTATATAGGCAAGACAACAACATCTCTTTCTAGGCGTTTAACGATGCATAAACAACAGGGCTCCATTAAGGAACGTATAATCTCTTCCCATAACCAAACCATCGCCAGAGAAATCCTAGTAAACAACACAGAAATCATCGATAGATACAGCGATAGCAGGCGGCTTGACGTTTGCGAGGCACTACACATCAAGAAGTCAACACCAGCAATCAACATCCAATTATTGCACAACTATATTCTACCCACCTCAAGACTCCGCTCCAATATAGAAGCATCAAGAAATATGGACCAATAGGCTTTCTACAAACACTTCTATTCAATACCCATTGTTTCTGTTCTGTCTTGTGTTGATACTTTTAATACCCTATTAATATCCCCTAGTGTTCTGTCTTGTGTTAATGCCACATCACCCTTCCCACCTCACTCAAATGTAATGCCACATCACCCTTCCCACCTCACTCAAATGTAGATATAAAATCAGGGAAACGCAAGTTCTAATCAGTTGTGTATTTGTGAAGTCTTTGAAAATGTAATAAGTTTTACGAAACGCGCCCGTGTCGCGTCAGACTAGAAATAAAAATGAATTTTGGAGAAGTGATTTTTTATTTACCTCCAACAGTGAAGCGTAATGTACGAAAGATTGAGAAAATTCGTGTTAGAATTATTAATCTTACTTTTTCGGTCATATTTAATAATATATGTCTACAGGAAAGACTGCTACCAAAATATACTAATATATATATATATATATATATATATATATATATATATATATATATATATATATATATATATATATATATATATATTAATATGTTTCATTGAATATGACCGCATATTCTGTATTTATTATTTTCTGGTTTAGGGCTTCTATCCCTCTAACTATTTTCTTAGCATCAGGGCTTAATTGGAATAGGAGTTCTCCAAAACTCATTTTCGTACTTTTAAGGTGAAGAAAAGAAGTGATTTACTATAGAGTGTATTACACTTATTTGTATAATTTGCACGACGTTTCGAACCTCCATGGTTCATTCTCAAGTGAACAGATCTTACATTACTAGTTGATTTTATACCCGCATTAGGTCAGGTGATAATACAATGAAGGTGAAAAACATGGGGGGATACATAAGGGATAAACATAGGGGCTGCAGAAGGCTTATTGGCCCATACGAGGCATCTCCTATCTAAACACAAAGATTAATCCAGTGTAATTGGCCTGTTATGTTGGACATTGTCTTCTGTGTTGGCATCGATATGTTCTTGTCTTGTCCTTACTCTCATGGTGGGTAGAGTAAATAGTTCCGTGATTTGGGTGTTCATGGTAGGTCGCTCTATTCTTATGCATAAGAATAGAGCGACCTACCATGAACACCCAAATCACGGAACTATTTACTCTACCCACCATGAGAGTAAGGACAAGACAAGAACATATCGATGCCAACACAGAAGACAATGTCCAACATAACAGGCCAATTACACTGGATTAATCTTTGTGTTTAGATAGGAGATGCCTCGTATGGGCCAATAAGCCTTCTGCAGCCCCTATGTTTATCCCTTATGTATCCCCCCATGTTTTTCACCTTCATTGTATTATCACCTGACCTGATGCGGGTATAAAATCAACTAGTATTGTAAGATCTGTTCACTTAAGAATGAACCATGGAGGTTCGAAACGTCGTGCAAATTATACAAATAAGTGTAATACACTCTATAGTAAATCACTTCTTTTCTTCACCTTAAAAGTACGAAAATGAGTTTTGGAGAACTCCTATTCCAATTAAGCCCTGATGCTAAGAAAATAGTTAGAGGGATAGAAGCCCTAAACCAGAAAATAATAAATACAGAATATGCGATCATATTCAATGAAACATGTTTGAAAGAAAACCTGCTGCCAGTATACACCAATATATTAATATATATATATATATATATATATATATATATATGTATATATATATATATATATAATAATATATATATATATATATATATATATATATATATATATATATATATATATATATATATATATATATATATATATATATATATATATATATATATATATATATATATATATATATATATATATATATATGTATATATATATATATATATATTAATATATATATATATATATATATATATATATTGTGACGGTAACGCGTTGGTGTTCGGCTGTTTAAGGCTAGGGGTATGGCCTCGTCACATAGTTATATAAAAAAAATAGAAAACTGGAACTTCGTCTGTGGTAAGGTAAGGAGAAGACACACAAAACACAAGTAAACTTTAACAATGAAATTTTAATTACGTTAAATAAATCAAAACATGAAAATAATGCTCAAACAAATATGTATAATAAAATCAATGAATCAAAATAATAAGAATACTTAAATGACACAATGAAAGTTACGTTAAGGCAAAATAATAAGAAGTGCAACACAAAAGTTAAGTGGGAGGTGCTGGAATATTGGCTTAAAGCCACCACCTCTCTCAGTACACTCTAGAGTCTAGCTGGGAGGAGTGCTGGCTACGAAAGCACGGAACATTCTGAGGACTGATGTTGGGGCGACCCCAGACATCAGGTAGTATTGGGGGCGAGTGCAGGTGCAGCCAGACCGGCGACCAATCAGCGGAGCCGTAGCGATCAACGGGTAGTTTGGTGGTTGGAGTTCGAACAGGTGGCTGGATGCATACGTTTCTGCTCACCCTGGCAAGCCTTGCTGGTGCTGGTGTTGTTGTCGTTGTTGGACATTTCTTCCATAGTCTTTTTATATAATTGTGAAGACGTAATTTTGGAGGGAAGAGCAGGCTCAATCTCTTGAAGGAGATTATCGTCACAACTCTCCCCCGAAGCCTGCGGTTCTGGAAGAAGTACGTCGTTATGTGGTGGAGTAATGGATGGAGTTGCTTCTACTTCATAAACTCTGGAGAGATCATGGGCTAAGATGTTGTCAGACTCTTGGTATAGCGTGTCTCCAGGTTGAATTTCTGCAGTTAGCAAGCCCATAGTAGAAGACGTTGAGATGAGAAGTGGGCGTGCTGCAGGAGGTGTAGGGTGGTGTGGTCCGTGTTGATGGTGGACCGAGCACTTTTCAGGTGTGGAGTGAAGTGCTGAAGCTTCAGGATGAGGAAGAGTAGCTCCTTGCCAATTGTTCCGTCGTTCCTTGTAGCAGTAGTCGCTGACAGGTGAATTCTTCTCGCCTCGTTGCTGCATCACGACACCACCATCGTCGGTACCATTGGCGTCGACATGGAGGATGTAGGGCTTATCTGACGAGGTGAGAGTGGAATTAGAAGAGGGCATAGGAGCACGAGTATTATCCTGAAAGCATTTGGGAAGATCATTAAGGATTTTGGAATTAGAAAGCGCCGACTCCTTGTCAGTGCTTTCGGGAGAAGAAGCCGGGATGGTCTCACTGTGGATGTAGGGTTCTGTGAATGTGGAATAATTAGTCAAGACAGTGGGAGGAGTACCATTATATTGCTTCAGGAGGTTGACGTGGCACAGCTGGGTCTTCCGCCGCCTATCTGGAGTCTCTATGACGTATGTGTTGTTGCTTCTGCACTCTTTGACGCAGTAGGGTCCTGAAAATCTGTTTTGTAAAGGTGAACCTGGGATAGGGAAATAAGCAAGGACGAAGTCTCCCGGCTTGAATTTTCTTACTTTGCTGGTCTGGTCGTAATGAGTCTTCATTCTCACCTGGGCTTTCAATAGATTATCATGAGCAAAGCGGTGGACTCTCTCTAGAATGTGTTGAAGGTTTTGAAGAAACTGGGGCACATTCTGATGCTCACTGAAGGTGGCATCTCTGAGAGAGTCTTTGAAAGCCTTAAGGGGAGTACGGCACTTACGGCCGTAGAGCATCTCATAAGGAGATACTCCTAGGGACTCATTGGGGAGACTTCTGAAAATACACATTATTAGGTCAATCTGCTTATCCCAATCCTTTGAGGTTTCACTACAAAACTTTTTCAAGAGTGCTTTGATGGTCTGATGACTACGTTCAAGAGAACCCTGTGAAGCAGGATGATAGGGGCTGGACAATACCTGTTTGATGTTGAACTCCTCCAGTGTCCTTTTGAAGAGATCACTGGTGAAGTTGGTGCCACAGTCACTTTGAATCTCCCTGGGAAATCCGTATTGAGTGAAGATCTTCAATAGATGTTTGATAACCGTAGCAGCCGTGATGTTCTTCACTGGAACTGCTATGGGAAATCTGGTGGTAGGACACAGGATGGTTAGGATGTAGGCGTTACCTGAACTGGTCCGAGGTAAAGGACCAACACAGTCTATTCTGAGTCTGTGGAAAGGTTCCGCAGGCACCTGTATGGGAATCAGTGGTGCTCTGGGAATGGAGACGTTCGGTTTGCCTGCCATCTGACATGTATGACACTGTTTTACGTACTGTTTGACGTTGTTTACCATACCTGGCCAGTAGTAGTCTTGACGAATCCCATGGTAAGTCTTGTTGAAGCCGTAGTGGGAGAATGCTCCGTGGGCCAGGTGTAGAATAGTGGGCCGCAGGCTGGTGGGAATCACAAGTTGTTCGGTGTTGGCCCAATCGTCCTCCTCCTTCAGTTTACTGGGTCTATATCTGCGGTAGAGCAAGTCGTTCTCTAGGAAGAACCCAGGAATACTGTCGGGTTGAGTCTCAGCCTGGAAAAACAATGGTGTTAAAGTAAGATCTTCCCTCTGCAACTTACGGAACTCCAACTTGGTCAGATGCGGGGGTAGTTTCTGAGGGTCTTGAGGGACAGCGGTAGCAGTAGAGTCAGCTGGCTGTGGACGTGCGGCTTGTGCACGGGTGGTCACGAGAACCGGAGGAGAAACTTCATCACTCTCTTGAACCTCTGCTGGAACATACTCGAGAATAGGATTTATGGGCACAGAGTTACACACCTGGGGTTTGTCCATGACGATCAGGTTGGTCGGTTGCAGGTCTTCTGCCAAGTCGTTGCCTAGGAGAAGTTGCACTCCAGGCATGGGAAAAGGCTTTTCCCTGACGGCGACTTGGACTTCCCCGTTCACGTAGGGACAATTCAGGTGGACTCTGGCGAGAGGGTATGGAGTGGTAGCAGTGAGGTCAGTGATGAAGACCGTTTCCCCGGTGTAGACTATGTTGGGCACAGCCGACTTCAAGATGATCGATTGTAGAGCCGCTGTGTCCCTCAAGATCTTCAATTTGAAACGTCCCTCCGGATTTGAACCGTTGGCAGAGACAGTTCCAGTATACAGGTGGTTACTGAAAAGAGAAAGATCATTAATATCAACACCAACATTCATCACAGGCTTACCGGACTTAGGAGGAGTTGGTTTGGGTCGTTGTTGGTCAGTGGTTCCCTTGTATTGAGACTTACCACACTTGTCTATGGTATGTCCATAGAGTCTACAATATTTGCAGTACAGTTGTGAACCAGCTTGATCGGGGCTCACCTTCTCGTAACTGTACCACGACTTCTTACTGGAGGATGGTTCGGGTGTCAGCCGGTGGACGAGGCTGTAAGTGTCAGCCGACTTAGCACACTTCAGGTAGTCGGTTTCTTCTTTATCTGCTAAGTAGAGGCGGACAGGAGGCGGCACACGTCTCAAGAATTCTTCAACAAGCATCAGGTTGACGAGTTCTGTAAAAGTTGAGACATGTGCTGCTTCCAGCCATTTCATGAAATACCTCCGTTTCGTGTTAGCAAACTCAAGGAAGGTAGTGGTACTTGCCTTCAGGTGGTCACGGAATTTCCTTCTATAACTTTCTGTGGAAAGTAGGTAGGCGTCCAACACTGCTTGTTTCAGAGTGTAGTAGTCATTCTCAGACGCCAAAGTACTGAGTGTGACTGCAGCTCTACCTGTAAGATGGACTCTGAGAAGTGTGGCCCATTGGTCGACAGGCCAACTGAGTTGATTAGCAAGGGTTTCAAAGGTGGTGAAAAACACATCAACTTCTGCTTCTACAAAGGATGGCATTAACTTACTTGCATGTGATATATTAAAACTGACGGGAAGATTGGCAGTAGCTTGCTGGCGTTGAGTGAAGTGGGAAGTTTCCAAGGCGATTTCACGTTGACGACACTCTAGAGCCAGAGTTGCTTGTTGCTTGTCATGTTCGCGTTGTATTTCCAACTCGCGTTGTTTTGTTTCAAGCTGTACTCTCTCACGTTCATGGAGCAAGGCGACCTCACGTTCGTGGAGGGCGAGTCCACGTTCGTGTTCTTCTCTCCTCAAGGCAGCTTCGCGTTCTTGTTCTTCCCTTCGTATGGTAGCTGCTTCTCTTTGCTGCTCACGTTCAATCTTAGCCAGCTCTAGTTTAAGTTTCATCGTAGCCAAGTCAGTTTTCTCTGCAATATAGTAAGTTTCATGAGTTTCAGAGTCTATCTTACCTTGCTCTAAATAGTAATCCAGCAACAGGTTGTGTAGGTCATTTTTGTTGGCTTGGTAGGGAACTTCTAGTTGATACTCATGTGCAAGAGTTTGTAGTTCAGTCCTCTTGGCACGACTTAAAGTCCCTATTTCACCTGCTGGATTTGCACGGAAAGTTTGGAGACGAAACATGGTGAAATTAGCAAATAAAGGTACACGAATGTTCAATAATGAAATGTCAGAAACAGGACAACGTGGCAACTGGTACCTATCCTGTGTGATCTTTAACAATTAACGTTAAGTGAAAGATATTAAATGATTAAATGAAATCAAGGGCGCAGGAAATCTTGTACCCGGTACTCATGTAAGAGAATAAGGGCAAGAAAATCCTACTAACAAATGAAACAAAGTTTCGAAAACAAATGAAACAGTTAAATGCTTCAAAAGTAAAATTGGTAGTCCAAGGATGTAGGCATACCTTGCCAAGTCTCTATAGGACATAAAGCAAGTTTTTCCCACTGAATTTAATATGATACTTACAGAATTAGCGAACTTTTGTGCTCTGAAAAAATAAGCTAATTCCCTACCGTTGTATGTATCATCATCTCTGACTGACGTGTAGGGGTGCGAGGTGTCAACTGGTGACGAGAACTGCTGCTGAGGTCCCAATTCAGCAACTAAAGTTCGAGCTAGAGGAACTATGGCCCTCTTTGTCCTCCTACAGTCAGATTGCAGAAGATTGGGTACTCTTGACCCGGGGCAGACCACAGTACCAGGGTACCAATATGATGATCTGTCAGAATGAGAAATATTCAAGGGACATAGATGGTAAATACGAGTAATAACATGGAGGGAGAGATGACCAATTAAGAGTATGACTGAGGCCTACAGTCACCACGTAATCCAAAGTTGTCTCACCTTCACTATATGTTACTCTCGTAATGCACAATACACCGCACCTTATAAAAAATGAAATTGAATGAAAAATAGTAAAGCTACGTTAACAAAGTTAAATACGCTTACCATAAATTACCACTTAGCACCAGTACCTGAGTGAAGCTCCTAGGACAGGCCCCCATATAACTTGTGACGGTAACGCGTTGGTGTTCGGCTGTTTAAGGCTAGGGGTATGGCCTCGTCACATAGTTATATAAAAAAAAATAGAAAACTGGAACTTCGTCTGTGGTAAGGTAAGGAGAAGACACACAAAACACAAGTAAACTTTAACAATGAAATTTTAATTACGTTAAATAAATCAAAACATGAAAATAATGCACAAACAAATATGTATAATAAAATCAATGAATCAAAATAATAAGAATACTTAAATGACACAATGAAAGTTACGTTAAGGCAAAATAATAAGAAGTGCAACACAAAAGTTAAGTGGGAGGTGCTGGAATATTGGCTTAAAGCCACCACCTCTCTCAGTACACTCTAGAGTCTAGCTGGGAGGAGTGCTGGCTACGAAAGCACGGAACATTCTGAGGACTGATGTTGGGGCGACCCCAGACATCAGGTAGTATTGGGGGCGAGTGCAGGTGCAGCCAGACCGGCGACCAATCAGCGGAGCCGTAGCGATCAACGGGTAGTTTGGTGGTTGGAGTTCGAACAGGTGGCTGGATGCATACGTTTCTGCTCACCCTGGCAAGCCTTGCTGGTGCTGGTGTTGTTGTCGTTGTTGGACATTTCTTCCATAGTCTTTTTATATAATTGTGAAGACGTAATTTTGGAGGGAAGAGCAGGCTCAATCTCTTGAAGGAGATTATCGTCACAATATATATATATATATATTAATATATATATATATATATATATATATATATATATATATATATATATTAATATATATATATATATATATATATATATATATATATATATATATATATATATATATATATATATATATATATATATATATTAATATATTGGTGTATACTGGCAGCAGGTTTTCTTTCAAACATGTTTCATTGAATATGATCGCATATTCTGTATTTATTATTTTCTGGTTTAGGGCTTCTATCCCTCTAACTATTTTCTTAGCATCAGGGCTTAATTGGAATAGGAGTTCTCCAAAACTCATTTTCGTACTTTTAAGGTGAAGAAAAGAAGTGATTTACTATAGAGTGTATTACACTTATTTGTATAATTTGCACGACGTTTCGAACCTCCATGGTTCATTCTTAAGTGAACA
>NC_091191.1:26650572-26753072 GCF_040958095.1 Procambarus clarkii | reverse complement strand
TCCAGATGACAAAGTGATAGAAGGGTCACATTTACTCTACGTTAATATTGATAATTAAGTTAATTTATATGAGATGTTTTTCTGATGGTAAAGTCCAAAGACTAATGTATTTAAGAATAATTCCCACCATAATAGGTGAAGAATTTAAAATAGTATGTGGTGATGATATCCCATTTTCTATAGACGGTAATTCCACTACAAGTTACGTTTTCTATGGGTAACTTGTTTATACAGCAGCTATTATTATCTGTCTGTATGATATTATTATATGGTGTCGGATTTTCCGACATAATTCCCCAGGGGCTGCTCACGGGTCGAAGTCCTAATTAGAACAGACGAACACCGATACTCCTCCTTCAAATTATTAGATTAATTTGATGTTAGTAGTTAGTAATCACACATTTGTGCGTCTGTTCGTACAGGACGGATGTCCCGTACTAGAGTTGCAGGGGTTAGAAGTCTAATGCGATTTCATTTCCCTGTCAACTCTTGAAAGGCTAATATTAAAGCCTTATTACATATTATTTAACCCAGAAGACTGAATGTGATCAAGTACTACAGTCAAGTATGATTCAGGGACTGCAGTGAGATCAGTGACATTAGATATAACTTGAAACTTGTTCAGGTAACTGGTCACTGATATATAAGCACTGAGGCTCATGGAATTCATCTTGATTAAATAATAAATGTATCAAAATCAGTCGACAGATTTATTGGGGTTTAATTTAGTTAATTGATTCAGAGGATTGAATAGCCCATCATTAAAGTAAAGTATGGTTCTGAGACTTAGTGGGTTCAGTGACATTGGTCGCAGTGACTTGTAGAGGTTTAGGCTACTGTTCACTGATTTGCCACTGAGGCCTCATGAACTCATCTTCAGCTTTAAATGATGATACTAACATCAACCTCTGTTGGTATAGTCAGCTGTAATCTCCTTAGTATAATGCTACTGGAGAAATATAATCAGCTGACAAATTTAGATTTCTACTGGTATTGTTTATCTGCAGCCATAGGTCTCCTCAGGCTTGATACTGGGTCTGAGAGTAATTTACCTCCTGCAGAGTTTAACATGGTTATACCCTGATATTTAGTAGGGCTACCGATGAATCGATGACAATAGTCTGTCCCTACAAGGAGACCGAAGTCGGTGAGGTGACCAGACTTAATATTATCTGCCAATTTTATTCCTCTATTCCTCAGGAATTTGGCTGTTGCTCTCAGACCTTGAACTTGTAGATCTACTGGTATTTTGTCCACCACAATGGCTTGTACTCGACAGACGTACCTGCCTAAGCGTACTGATGGTTGTACCACCTGGTAGACTTGAGGTCCTGCATCTGTTACAAACCCTGAGATGTTGAATGACGTCTGGGCTACAGGCCTTAATTGTAGTTCATCTGCCAACTTTTTAGTGACAAATGTTCTCTGGGATCCTTGGTCAAACAACCCACGGGTATGGACCTTGGCCCTCTTATTCAGGATGGTAATTTTGGCAGTAGGCAAAGTCGTATTACCTTTAGACTTTGCCGATTGGACACTCTTTGTTTGTTGCACCTTGCAGTACTGTACTGAGGTGGGAATGCTGTCTTCCACCTTGGGGTTTGGAGACGTTGTTTTGGTGTCTCTGCACAATGCTGCATGGTGTTGACCTTTGTTACACCTATTACAGGTGTGTAATTGGGTATCACAGTCGTTGACGTTATGTTTCCTGAGGCACCTCGTGCAATGTTGCAAATCTTTGAGTCGCTCAACACGGGCGTCACTATCAGGAAAATTAGGGCAGTGGTACATTGAATGTTTCTCATTGCAGAACAAACATGTTCCATAGCTTCCTGTACCCTTTGGTGTCACGTTCTTGGGTGACACAGTAACTATTGGCTTGGAGGGTCCCACTGCATATACGCCCACACTGCTACTGTTCCACTTTGGTGTTGAATTATATTGTCTAGATTGATTTGGAGTACCTTTGGTACTCTGTGGTTTACTATTATTGGTTTCTGAGGGTTTACTTGGTGGTTTTAATTTGTCATGTGTTCGTAATTGATGAACTACTGACTTTAAACCTTCAGATATTTCATTCATGGATAAGATACTTTTATTGTAATGAGCACTCATTTGTCTCAATATGTCCCTAGGTATTTTCTCCTGGACAATTATTTTCAAGACCCACTCAGCCCCGTTTGTATCTGCTGTCAGGCTGAGGGCATTGATCAATGATTCTATCTCCAGCTTGAAGACTTGGAGTGAATCAGCTGAAGCCTCCGGTGGGGGGTAAATGCAACAGCTCATGAACTAAATGTGATGTTCTTACTTCTGGATCAGCATAATTATCCTTGAGGAGTTTTACTGCCACATCATAGCCGTCATTAGTTAATCTCAGATGGGATACTACTGTTTTAGCCTCACCTGATAATTGGCCTTGCAAATAAGAGAATTTACTACTCTTTGGTAAAGATTGTTTTGAGTCTACAAGGTCAACGAATTTGTTCCAAAATTCGTCCCAATCTTCCTCATCTTTTCCTGAGAAAGTGGGTAAATTAATTGGAGGGAGTCGAGCTTCTGCTTGACTCGTATTAGATGCAACTGTTGTTGTTGTTGCTGTTGCCTTGTTCTGGGCAATTAATTTGACATAAGGCTGTAACGTGGCCTGAGTGGGATCTTCATAATTCGCAAGATCAACCATAATGTCGTCTATTTCTGTTTCTGATAAATTGGTGTTGGCAAGTTCAGCCACATATGTTGCTATTTGGCATTTGATTTGCTCAAATTTACCTGCAGCTGCTTGATAATAGCTTTCCAGGTCAGCATAATCAACTTGAGATTGTTGTGACAAATCTTCACATTTCTTGATCTGTCTTGTTAAGTGGCCTTTAAGACCTGCAAGGGTTCTTTTCATTCTCCCTGCATTATTCATACTGGCTAGTTGGTGAAGCCTTGTGGGGATTGTACTTGGGCTGCTCATAATACTGAACAAGCACTGATGGTAGCCTAGGGTCAAATTCTGCACTCACTATGCAATAATCCTACCTCTACTAGAGGTTAGCACTTAAAATTAATACACATTATATATATACAATCATACACACTAATGATTTGAGTGATAAACCAGTGTCACTGGAAGTACCTTTAGGTTAGCTCTTCTATATCACCCTAGGATGGTAGAGACACTAATTAATCACTCAAAGGTGTAATGATCATAAGTAAATTATTATATATACAACTCAACTCGAGTTGATAAAAATTACACCCAAAATAGGGTCTGGACCATTCATTAATGGTGTTAGGTTGTTGAATATAGTACAACTGACTATGCTAATAATGGGACTAGGATGAACGATAATAGTTCAAATAGTCAATGGTTAATATCCTACCCTGTTGTGGGTTGGCAATTAGTAAATATTATACTGTGATCACTAATGCAATATATATTAAATAATTCTCTATTTGGAGAAATAATATACACAATTATTGATAATAGCCTCTTAATTAGCCTCTATGAAACTTCTAATATTATCTAGAAGTATTAAATATTATTAGTGACCTCGCGAAATAAACTCCACAAAATTCATAGATAATCTCTCGCGAAATTTAACACCACGAAATCCGTGAACAATATCGCGTCACAGTCACTAATTTGGCTGGCTTCTATATTAGCGCTGTCATTTCACAGAATAACACGCCACCAAATTTATGGGTGTACATGAAACCGCTGACGAAGCTGATCTGAACTGAGCGGGGCTCGTGAACTCGCACGAGTCAACGCCGCCGTCATTGACTGCTGGCTTTGTTTAAATAACACTGCACTAGTATATTTAATGAATCCACTGGTTAACTGGTTCATCCGGTACTAAGATGACCAAATGTGGGTTCATAGGATCAAATAATCCGTCATCCGGTTCGAAGGACCAAATAATGTGGGAACCGACCTGTGAGATTTATATTTATTTAATTTATATAGAATTTATATTTACATTAATTTATATACTTCGATAGCAATTTGTATAATGATAAGTGGACTGTATTTCTGCAATAATCTCTTAATCTCACAAATCGATCCTCTACACATTAGGGGGGTTTATATTAATTTATATATATGCAGCCAATCAAACTACAGTAATAGACTACATACATTGAAAAGGTTCCTTATCTTATAGTACAGCAGGTTAGTCCACCAGGTATAACTAGGGTGTAGACACCAAATTATCCTCTTTGAGGTAGCTTCATCACCCAGTAACTGGTGCACAAAGTCTTCCTTGTCTTGACCTGTCAAAAGGGCGCTAGCTGTAAAGCCAGATTCTATATATGACAAGCTATGTCAGAGAAAATACTGTACATGGAACAATGAAGACCTGGCTTAATTACCTTTAGTATGAGGCTGCCTCGCATTCTAACCGGGTCACCCTATATAATGACATTAATGGCCACTAATGATAGATAATGGGTTTCGGAAAGAACACTCAACTTGATTTGCTGACAGCATGTTGACAACGGTACACCCCCGGCTTCCATAACACCACGTCCAAGCAAAACTAACAGGAGCCGAATTTGCTCCCGTACCCCTGGTCTCAGTATAAACAATGGCTGCCCTCCTTCCCCTGATGCCTGGCTTACATTGTCCAGATGACAAAGTGATAGAAGGGTCACATTTACTCTACTTTAATATTGATAATTAAGTTAATTTATATGAGATGTTTTTCTGATGGTAAAGTCCAAAGACTAATGTATTTAAGAATAATTCCCACCATAATAGGTGAAGAATTTAAAATAGTATGTGGTGATGATATCCTGTTTTCTATAGACGGTAATTCCACTACAAGTTACGTTTTCTATGGGTAACTTGTTTATACAGCAGCTATTATTATCTGTCTGTATGATATTATTATATGGTGTCGGATTTTCCGACAACTTTACCTCATCACCAGATGCTTGTCCCTCTCCAGGCTGACCTACTTTCTAAGATGTTCGCAATCTTTAAACAATATTAAATTAGAAGAGTACGACAGCTTGCTGAAATCAACACAAGAAAAAGCCCTCAATCTTTCCCTCAGTGACTCACAGTGGAAACAGGCCTCCTTTCCTGTCAGACTCGGGGGCCTTGGTGTGCGCACAGCAACACAAATTGCTGTACCAGCGTTCCTGTCCTCTTCAGTGGAGTCTGACAACTTGGTGAAGGAAATCCTACCTGAGCACCTAGTTCAACAGGCAGGGGTACATGATCCCAGCTTCACAGACTTCACAGCCAAATGGGTCTCTCTAGCAGGACCAACACCCCAACCACCGCTTTCTGAAGCCCATAAGCAATCCAGCTGGGATCGCCCCATTGCCGACCAAGAAGCTGCGACTTTGCTTGAAGCTGCGACAACACCACATGACACTGCCCGACTTAGAGCTGTAGCAGCTCCTCATGCAGGTGATTTCCAATTAGCAACCCCAATGTCAGCAACCGGCACCCGTCTCACACTACAGGCCCTCTGAATTGCCATGGCTCTCCGCCTCGCCGCCCCAGTCCACACCGAATACAGGTGTATTTGTGGCGAGGCAGAGGCCGACAGATACGGACGACATGACCTTCTCTGCCAAAGGACAGGAGGATGGCATGCAAAACACGGCGAGGTCAATGACATTATTAGGAGAAGCCTTACCACAGCCGGTTGTCCAGCAGAGAGAGAGCCCCATTACCTAATGTCCCACAACTCTGATGAGCCTGTCGGTCGCCCAGACGGAATCACGGTGAACCCCTGGAAGAATGGTAGACAGTTGGTGTGGGACTACACTTGCGTTTCAACTTTAGCCAATACCTATGTTGACTTCAGTGCTACACAAACAGGAGGAGCTGCCAATCACCGGGAAGCGGCCAAGTCAAGTAAATACAGAGACCTTGAGCACCACTACAATTTTGTCCCTATTTCCTCAGAGACACTTGGTGCCTGGGGTAAAAGTGCTGCTATCTTTTTGAAGAAGTTGTGGTCTAAGCTAATCGAAACAACTAGAGACCCTAGAGCTGCCAGTTTTCTTTTTCAGCGCCTTAGTGTGGCAATCAAGAGAGGAAATGCTCACTGCATCCATGGTTCCTGCCCGCCATCTGAGGAGCTGGAAGAGCTGTTCAACTTGTGACAAGCAGCCTTGTACCCTGCATGTAACCAATATTGTAACTTTTTTGTGTAATGACATTTCCAAATAAAGTTAGATAAATATACACACATACCAAAAGAATAGGGGTGGTAGAAGAAAATATCAAAGTGTTCAGTGAGGATCCACAAGGTCTTCTCTGAGTACTCTTTATTTTCTTCTCCGAGGCTATAGGTCCCTATACTTGCACCAGAAGTGGTACCCCTTCTAGGTAATATATATATATATATATATATATATATATATATATATATATATATAAATATATATATATATATATATATATATATATATATATATATATATATATATATATATATATATATGTGGGAAATTTTTACCCACCATATCTAATAATCATCTAAGAAATGTATAATTACTATATCATTTCTATATCATATCAAAATCATATCAAAATCATATCTAAATCGTATCAAAATCATATTAGAATCATTAAAGATTCATTATATAGCTTGATCCTGGATGACAATGGCACCATGAACATGTACGCAACAGGGGCCCTTTTGATGCCTACGTGACTTTGTACATGATCTCTCAAGGATCCAGAAGCTTCTAGAAGGATTTGTTAATTAAAAAACTATTGGAACATTGATTCAACATCCGGTTCGAAGGACCATTAATGTGGGAAAAACCTGCTAGGTTAGACTATGTATGTTTAAATCCCTGATTTAAACAGAGCCAGTGTTCAGTCATATAACTGAATTTATTAAATCTTATCCTTGTATAAAATACAAGCTGATGTGAGATCCCTGTCTACAGGTGGATTGGAACTTCTATCAACTAAGTCATTCACCCCACCTGTCCCTTACAGCCCACAGTCTGTCAATAGGAAAAGAGGAGCTAGGATTTACAACCCTAGCTAGAGATTTTAGTTGAATTAATTTGCAGACAGTAAATTTTTAATTTAGTTCAGTACAAGTCCCTGGTAGTCTCCTCTTATATCAATCCCAGCAGGTTTTTCCCACATTAATGGTCCTTCGAACCTAGATAATAATGGTCCTTTGTACCTAGATATTTAAGATCATTCATTAACTGAATATTTCAATGGCAAATACATAAGAAACTTCTTGATTTTGCATTGGAATAATTCTTACATATTCTAGCCTAACCTAGCTATCAGCCAATATTTATCATAGCTATATATCTAAGTAAACAAATAGTTTGCAGTGGCTTAAGCCACCATATCCATTAACTAGTAAGCATTCATAGCATACTGATACTGTTCAGTGTTAAGAAACCACAGTACTTAATTATATCAGTGTCAAAGACACTGCACTGCATCTTAATCATAAAATACCATTACCTACCTCACTTGTGGTAACATTATAAACATATTTAAGTGTATTATCTAGCATTATCTCTAATCTACTGATTTTCAGAGCTGCTCATTACATAATATTCTTTGAAAAAGTGTTATCATCACTGTATGAGCATTCATTACAATCTAATCATAATCAACTATATCATACCCTATTACAGGTAAAACCAGTACACATTCTACTGTATTTTATCAAGCAACTATTAGGGTAACAGATCTTGTAATAACTTTGCAAAAATAGTGCCATTTACTATTTTTAAAAAATTATTACAGGATTTACCAACTTGGTGCATTCGTGCATTCGGGTCACAAATCAAATTATTACAGTACTTTTGATAATTGAACACCTGCTACAACCAGATTCCAGGGAGGAAATGAAGGACGATCTTTGGAATCATTACCTAAGTAGACAGGAAAGCTCATTTATCAAAATACATTAACATCATACATATTTATCAGAAAAAAGAGAAAAATCTCGGAATCTCCGAAACTCGGAAAAAGTCAAGTGGCTAACAGTGTTCCACCAGCAGCTGAAACAGGAAATAGGAGGACACTTAATGGTCTGCAAGATCACCTAACTCAACTGATTGGCAAATGTCAAAAGTTGGCTAGACAACCATCTCCTGATTTAATAATTCTGAATACCAGAGTAAAAGCAGCTGTGGATAAGTATGAACAAATCAAACGCCATGCAGAGATTTATCTAACAGAAATGGCTAATGCAGATTTAACCCGAAGGGAACTTCAGGAAATTGTCGTTGAAATGACAATGTATGAAGATAAAATCCAAGATCAACTTGATCCTTTAATCAAACAAATATCTCAAGCAGGAACCCAATCCAATGTGAGCTCATCCACTCAACAGAGCAATGCAACTATCACACATATAGCCGCAGAGCTCCCAAAGGTACAATTACCATATTTTGTGGGCAAGGATGAAGACGATTGGGATACCTTCTGGAGACACTTTGATTCTATAATAAACTCCAAGACCTCTCTCAAAAAGGCGACAAAGTTTCAATATTTGCAAGGCCAGTTACGGGGAGAGGCAAGGCAGGTCATTGCTAATTTGTCATTAACAGATGATGATTACGACCATGCCTTACAGTTGTTACAAGATAACTACAGTGATAAGGAGACTGCAATTGCACGTCTCTCATACAAATTATTGGATTTACCCTCTCCAAATAAAAGTTATGAGTCACTACAATCATTTCGATTGTCTATAGAATCAATCATCAAAGCCCTCAGTACAAAAGTACCTGTAGGTGATGCAGAGTGGCTTATAAAGTTAATCATTCAAAGGAAACTTCCAAATGAGGTCATAGACAGCCTATGCACTCATTATAACACCAACATCTTATCACAAAGCCAAATCACTGATGGACTTTGAGCTTACGTACAAAGATTACGAAGCCGAGGAAAACTTAGATCTCAAGAAAAAATCCCCAAAGGTGAATCCACGGACAAAAGCAAAAATGTCCAGAATGGCAGTCAAAAATCAAGGCAACAAAACTCCTCTTCTGCAAAGTGGAAACAGAATAATGTTGGCTCTTATGCTATATCCCCCACAGTTAACAGAACTGTAGGAAACCAAGCTCCTAAGACAGATAAGACAAAAGGAGCTACAAGTGCCCCAAAATGTTTATTCTGTCAAGAAGCACATACCATTTATCAATGCACAGTATATGAAGGCCGTGCCAGTCGAATCGATCGACTGAAATCTCTCAACAGGTGCATCCGTTGTCTACGGAAGCACGATACAAGTGAGTGTAACACTCCATTGCAAAACTGCCAATATTGTCATAAAAGTGTACATCACACAGCACTCTGTAGTGATATTAACACTCAATCCAGATCACAGACTTCCAATAATCAACCTGCATCTCAGGCAAAGCCCAAAGATGATAATACCACAACAGCCGTACAATTCTGTACAGTAATGAGCAATGTCAACGACTTGGATACAGAAATTGTTACAACAGCCATATTGCCTACTGCACAGCTAGAACTATGCAATCAAGGAATTTGTATTCCAACTAGAGGCTTTTTTGATCAAGGGTCACAAAAAACCTTTATCAGTAAAAAGATGGCAGAAGATTTACAACTTAAATCTTCAAAGCAAGTATCTACCTCCATATCAGGGTTTTTTACTAATTCTGGTCGTAGAACCTTTCAAGTAGTAAAACTCAATGTCTGTCTAGGTACATCCCAAAGGACAGTAGAAGCCATAGTAGTTGATAAAATTCCTACTGAAATGGAAGTGACTGGTCTGACAGCCACAATTAAATTCCTAAAAGAAAAAGGAATCCAATTAGCAGATCCTCTGCTTGAGTCTGAATACATAGGGGATATCGGAATCCTGATTGGAGCTGACTACTATCATCGATTCATTCTGGGATCAGAAGAATCTATGGGTATGAATATACTCAAATCAGCAGGAGGCATATTGATGACAGGACCTATACTAGATCTTGAACCTTCAACTCCTGAAAAATCACATCATACAGAAACTGTAATAGTGGCATGACTAGGCAAAGAACAGTCACCACTTAAAATCCCCCACATGATTGATGATGGATTGAAATCTGTACATCAATTGTGGGAACTTGATGCCATAGGAATAATTCCTGAACAACCAAGTCCTGATGATGTCTGTGCATACAATCAGTACTTAGAAACTGTACAGTACCATGATGGACAGTACTGGGTAAGGCTACCATGGAAAATCAACCATAAAACCTTACCTACCAATTATCACATGGCTTACAGTCAATTTAAATCTCAACTAGCAAAGCTAAGAAAAAGGCCTGAGCATTTAAAACTCTATCATGAGATTATTGCTCAACAATTAAAGAATAAATTCATCGAAGTCGTGAAACATGACAATAAGCAAACAGGCCATTTTTTACCTCACATGGCTGTAATGAAAGAATCAAAAACAACTCCTTTACGGATAGTTTTTAATTGTAGCTCTAAATCTGGACCCCAAGGAATCAGTCTAAATGATTGTTTGCAAACAGGTCCAAGTCTGACTCAGAAATTGTATGACATACTGTTGAAGTTTAGACTTAACAAATATGCGTATTCAGCAGATATAAGTAAGGCCTTTCTCAGAGTTGGCTTGCAGGAAGAAGATAGAGACTTCACCAAGTTTCTATGGGTAGAGAACCCAGAAGATGTCAAAAGTCCTATAGTGACTTTCAGATTCTCATCAGTTCTTTTTGGGGCGACAAGTAGTCCATTTCTGTTGCAAGCAACTCTAGATACTCATCTGAAGAAATCATCAAGTCCCTGTAAGACTGAAATCAGTCAAAATCTATATGTAGATAATTTTCAAGGGACAGTTAACAGTACTACTGAACTGTTACAATTATATCAAGAGGCCAACAAGGAGCTACAAGGTGCCAACATGCCACTACAATCTTGGGCCTCTAATAATGCAACATTGAATAATCAAATAGCAAGAGATTACCCTGAATATCACGTACCAGAATCACAAAAGGTGTTAGGTATGGATTGGGATTTAATCTCGGACACAATATCAATCAAATCCGTGCCAGTAAATTACAACATCACTACAAAAAGGGATTTGCTTTCACAAGTTAGTAAAGTATTTGACCCACTTGGTCTACTAAATCCTTTGACTATCAAGTGGCGTTTATTGGTGCAAGAAGCATGGAAAGCTAAGGTTGGTTGGGATGATCCACTACCAATCCAGTTACAAAAAGCTTGGATGGAAGTTGCTCAAGAACAAACTTTAGTTGAAAAGATAATCTTTCCGAGACACATAGTCGAGGAAAAGGAAGAAGTATCACTACATGTATTCGCAGACTCGTCAGCCAAAGCTTTTGGAGCTTGTGCTTACTTAGTGACTTCTAATCAATCATATCTTATCACCTCTAAGGCCAGAGTCGCCCCATTAAAAAAGAGGACTTTGCCTCAGATGGAACTAACAGCACTGCTAACTGGCACACGCTTAGCAGTACATATCAAACAAGTTTTGTCTGCCATGAACATCAAAGATGTCATCATATGGTCTGACAATGAAGCTGTCTTACCATGGGTACGAAACGACAACTGTCCAACTCCATATGTAAAAAATCGCGTCTCGGAAATTAAAGAAATTTCCGCAGGCTTTCAATTGTTGCATGTACCAACAAAGGATAATCCTGCTGATCTCTTATCAAGAGGTATGACATTTAAACAGTTTGCAAAGGCAGATATTTGGTTTCATGGGCCTCGATGGTTAGTGAATGGTAGGTGGCCTGAACAAAAGCCACACGTCATTACGACACAAACCATAACTACCACTAGGCAGCAAGCTCAAATATCAGTCTTGGATTGTACTCGTTACTCCTCGCTCATCAAATTAATCAATGTAACACAGAACGTGTTTCATTATCTCAGGAAAAAAGGTATAAAATACACTTTTCCTGATGCACTTATCTATTGGGTAAGACAAGCCCAGAGAGAAACTTATGGGAATAACTATGAAAATCTTCCGCATAAGTTAAAACACAATCTCGGTCTGTGGATAGACCAAGAAAATCACAACATTCTGCGTTGTGGAGGGAGACTTAAATACGCAGATATCAATCTAGATACCGTGCATCCATGGCTTTTACCAAAAAATCATTGGATCACAAGGTTGATTGTGTTGCATACACATCAACAAATCATCAAACATGGAGGAGTGTTAGACACACTCACACAAATCAGACAGCAGTACTGGATTCCTCAGGGAAGACAGTCAGTCAAATCAATCTTGAAGAATTGCATGATATGCCGAAGGTACGATGCAAGAACTTGCTCTTATCCAGGGCCACCACCCCTGCCAAAGGAACGAGTGGTCCATCTACAACCTTTCGAAACGACAGGAGTAGATTATACAGGAGCAATATATCTAACAGGGACTGCAGATAAGCAACCTATCAAGGCATACATCTGTCTGTTCACCTGTGCTACCACCAGGGCAGTACATCTAGAGGTAACACCCGATATGACTGCTCAATCATTTATTCAAGCTTTCCGCAGATTCGCAGCACGCCGATCATGCCCTAAGCTGATGATTTCAGATAACGGAGCAAACTTGGTAGCTGGAGAAGCATGTCTACGGGAAATCTGTTCCCATCCTGCAGTTACTTCCACACTGGAACAGCGTCATTGCAGATGGAAATTTATCCCTCCGAGAGCCCCATGGCACGGAGGATTTTATGAACGGTTAATAGGAACTGTAAAAAGATCCTTGAGAAAATCTCTACACCGTCAGAAAATCAATCTTCAAGAACTCCAGACAGTAATCACGGAAATAGAATCAAGGGTGAATAACCGGCCGTTGACTTACTTGTCTGAGGATCCTACTCAACATGAGCCATTAAGTCCTGCCCACCTAATGTATGGAAGACTTCTGACTCCAGTACCATCTCTAGTGGATGATGAGATCAGAGATCCCTCATATGTGGGTCAGAGCGAGTTGGTTCAGGGGTATAAGCATCTGTCCAGCATAATCCAAAAATGGAATGATGTTTGGACAAAAGAATATCTTACATCTCTACGAGAACATCACTATGGGGCCAATGTCCCCCATAATATAGCTAATCTCCAACCTGGTGATATTGTCTTGGTAGACAGTGATGGCCCTAGGGCTGACTGGCCATTAGGTAAAGTTGTCTCAGTCCATCCAGATAGTCAGGGGATTTTGAGAATAGTCAAAATCCTGTCTAAAGGAACAACTTCCCTGAAGACATTGGACAAACTCATCCACATGGAATCGGTGAGCCAGCTGCAGTTAGATCCTGAGAGACCTCAAGACACTCTAACTCCACAAGACCCACAGACTCCTAACAGACACAATCGTCCACAACGGACAGCAGCACAAAAGTGCAAGCAAAATTTGCACTTGTATTATCAATCCAATGGAGAGTAAATAAATACATATGGTTACTATTGTCCTAAGTATTGGACTCTGTGCCAGTTCTCTCCCTCTGGAAGATGTGGGAAATTTTTACCCACCATATCTAATAATCATCTAAGAAATGTATAATTACTATATCATTTCTATATCATATCAAAATCATATCAAAATCATATCTAAATCGTATCAAAATCATATTAGAATCATTAAAGATTCATTATATAGCTTGATCCTGGATGACAATGGCACCATGAACACGTACGCAACAGGGGCCCTTTTGATGCCTACGTGACTTTGTACATGATCTCTCAAGGATCCAGAAGCTTCTAGAAGGATTTGTTAATTAAAAAACTATTGGAACATTGATTCAACATCCGGTTCGAAGGACCATTAATGTGGGAAAAACCTGCTAGGTTAGACTATGTATGTTTAAATCCCTGATTTAAACAGAGCCAGTGTTCAGTCATATAACTGAATTTATTAAATCTTATCCTTGTATAAAATACAAGCTGATGTGAGATCCCTGTCTACAGGTGGATTGGAACTTCTATCAACTAAGTCATTCACCCCACCTGTCCCTTACAGCCCACAGTCTGTCATTAGGAAAAGAGGAGCTAGGATTTACAACCCTAGCTAGAGATTTTAGTTGAATTAATTTGCAGACAGTAAATTTTTAATTTAGTTCAGTACAAGTCCCTGGTAGTCTCCTCTTATATCAATCCCAGCAGGTTTTTCCCACAATATATATATATATATATATATATATATATATATATATATATATATATATATATATATATATATATATATATATATATATATAATATACTAGCAGTACCTGACCACGCGTTGCTGAGCCACAGCAACTATCCTTGTCCCCCAGTCCTCCCCACCATTCTCTTCTCACCCGTCTCCTCGGCCTCCCAACCATTCCCCACTCCACCATCCCCTTTTCCTTCCCACTCTGTCCAACTCCCCTTTCCCTTGTCTTCCCCACCATTCTCCATTCCCCCAACCCCTCGTCCCCACCATTCCAAACTCCCCCGTCCCTTGGTCCTTCCCCACCATTCCCCACTCCCTCGCCCGATGCCTTCCCAAATGGTCTGATGTTCACATCAGAAAATTGGGAACATCAAGTGATCTGATGTTCCAATCACTGAAATATAAGAAAAACAGTTAAAAAAATATATGGAAATATTAAAAAAAAAAAAATTAACTATACTCACGAAAAACGTATGTTTTTACCTGTCACAGGTGTGACATCTATATAGTAGGCATATAAAAAGACGCGCCTATTCGAATGCAATGTGTGTAAAAAATTTCAAAGAAATCGGTAAAGAGGTTTCGAAGATTTCCCTCATATGAAAAACACAGTTTTTCAGAAAAAGCATTATTTTTACCGTCACAGATGTGATATCTATATAGTACGTATATAAAAGCCTGGCCAGATGCGACTGAAACATTGTGTGAAAATTTCAAAACAATTTGTGAAAAACTTTCAGAGATTACAGCGTATGTTGCTCTTATGTTCAACAGATGGCGCTGTTTTTTAAAAAAAGAATGTTTTTCCCTGACACAGGTGAGGCATGTATATAGTAGATATATAAAAATACACGCCTATTCGAATGTAATATTGTGTCAAAACTTCAAAGCAATCGGTAAAGAGGTTTTGAAGATTTCCCTCACATGAAAAACACATGAAAAATAAAGTTTTTTCGAAAAAGCATGTGTTTTACCGTCACAGACGTGATATCTATATAGTATGTATATAAAAACCTGGCCGGATGCGAATGGAACATTGTGTGAAAATTTCAAAGCAATCGGTGAAGAACTTTCGGAGATTAGCCATTTTGAACCAACGAACATTTCAATTATGTATATGTATATATATATATATATATATATATATATATATATATATATATATTGGTGTATACTGGCAGCAGGTTTTCTTTCAAACATGTATCATTGAATATGACCGGATTTTCTGTATTTATTATTTTCTGGTTTAGGGCTTCTATCCCTCTAACTATTTTCTTAGCATCAGGGCTTAATTGAAAAAGGAGTTCTCCAAAACTCACTTTCCGGGCCATCTCACTCACTGAGGACCAAGTCACTCTCCTAAATCTGGGTATAAACTGTCACTTTATGTCCAGACCGAGTGAGATGGCCGGAAAGTGGAGTTGGAGATTCTGTTGGATGACATATTCGACCTCGAAGCACAAAAGAAGGTCACCACCAAAGATACCTCAGAAGCAGAACTTACTGCGGAACATATATATTGATGGTTACCTTACCTTACCTTGAGGTTACCTTGAGGTGCTTCCGGGGCTTAGCGTCCCCGCGGCCAGGTCGTCGACCAGGCCTCCTGGTTGCCGGACTGATCAACCAGGCTGTTGGACGCGGCTGCTCGCAGCCTGACGTATGAGTCACAGCCTGATTGATCAGGTAACTGAAAAATCAAATTGATTTTTCAGTTACCATCAACAGTGGAAAAAAAATATAAGAAACATTGAGAAAATTCGTGTTAGAATTATTAATCTTACATTTTCGTTCATATTTAATAACATATGTCTACAGGAAAGACTGATACCAAAATATACTAATATATATATATATATATATATATATATATATATATATATATATATATATATATATATATATATATATATATATATATATATATATATATATATATATATATATATATATATATATATATATATATATATATATATATATATATACACACACACATATATATGTTGTACCTAGTAGTCAGAACGTCATACTCGGCCTGCTATGCAAGGCCCGATTTGCCTAATAAGCCAAGTTTTCCTGAATTAATATACTTTCTCTATTTTTTTCTATGAAATGATAAAACTACCCATTTCATTATGTATGAGGTCATTTTTTTTATTAGAATTAAAATTAACGTAGATATATGACCGAACCTAAGCAACCCTATCTAACCTAGCTTTATAGGTTAGGTTAGGTTAGGTTGCCGAAAAAGTTAGGTTAGGTTAGGTAGTCGAAAAACAATTCATGAAAACTTGGCTTATTAGGCAAATCGGGCCTTGCTTAGTAGGCTGAGAAGTGCGTTCTGGATAATAGGTACGACATATATATATGTCGTACCTAGTAGCCAGAACGCACTTCAATATATATATATATATATATATATATATATATATATATATATATATATATATATATATATATATATATATATATATATATATATATATATATATATATATATATATATATTTAATTTGACCGAAAAAGTAAGATTAATAATTCTAACACGAATTTTCTCAATCTTTCGTACATACGCTTCACTGTTAGAGGTAAATCAAAAATCAATTCTCCAAAATTCATTTTTATTTCTAGTCTGACGCGACACGGGCGCGTTTCGTAAAACTTATTACATTTTCAAAGACTTTAGTTCACAAATACACAACTGAATAGAACTTACGTATCTCCGATTTTATATCTACATTTGAGTGAGGTGGAAGGGGTGATGTGGCATTAACACAAGACAGAACAAAATGTGGTATTAATAGGGTATTAATTTCATCAACACAAGACAGAACAAGAGTATTAATAGGGTATTAATTTCATCAACACAAGACAGAACACGAAACAAAGGATATTGAATAGAAGTGTTTGTAGAAAGCCTATTGGTCCATATTTCTTGATGCTTCTATATTGGAGCGGAGTCTTGAGGTGGGTAGAATATAGTTGTGCATTAATTGGCTGTTGATTGCTGGTGTTGACTTTTTAATGTGTAGTGCCTCGCAAACGTCAAGCCACTGCTATCGCTGTATCTATCGATGATTTCTGTGTTGTTTACTAGGATTTCTCTGGCGATGGTTTGGTTGTGGGAAGAGATTATATGTTCCTTAATGGAGCCCTGTTGCTTATGCATCGTTAAACGCCTTGAAAGAGATGTTGTTGTCTTGCCTATATACTGGGTTTTTTTGAGCTTACAGTCCCCAAGAGGGCATTTGAAGGCATAGACGACGTTGGTCTCTTTTAAAGCGTTCTGCTTTGTGTCTGGAGAGTTTCTCATGAGTAGGCTGGCCGTTTTTCTGGTTTTATAGTAAATCGTCAGTTGTATCTGTCATGTTCACAGAAAATGGTACCATCCGTTTTCTATGTGCGGCGGCTGGGACGCCAGAGAGAGATTGGAGGTAAACAAGAGAGCGTACAGGACGCCCGCCAAGCTTGGTAGCTACTAGTCATGTAATCATATTAAGTATTAAAGTCAGTAACCAAGTCATGACTTTACATCAACCCTACAACCAAGACTTCCTCAGTAACACACAAACACCACATTGGCGACGAGGATGAACTGTGAACGCAGGTATTTGTTCAGTTTCAAACACAAGGGAGAAGCATGCTGCCTGGAGGAGGAAGAGAAGCTGTGAGCGCCATACCCGATGCTGTATGCTAACCGATGCTGTGTGCTAACCAATGCTGTGTGCTAAACGATGCTGTGTGCTAAACGATGCTGTGTGCTAACCGATGCTGTGTGCTACCCAAGCTGTGTGCTACCCAAGCTGTGCTGAAGAAACTGTACTGAGGAATCTGCCGACGTTGTGTACGAAACGACGCTTTGATGTGTACAAAACCTGATGTTTTGGTTACGAAACGACGCTTCGTGCTACAAAATTCATCACACTGAACTGACTGCTGTACCAACTGCTGCTGTACCAACTGCTGTACCAACTGCTGTACCAACTGCTGACAACTGCTGTGCTGTTGCTGTGAGTAGGAACAACACATGTACACAAGGGCTAGGTAAGAAGTCAGTTGCTGCTATATTGTGCACTGTTGTGAACTTTTGCATTAAAATGCTTGTGTGCTTTGCAAAATTAAAGTAATTACAGTGAATTCTTGACTAACATATACAGTGCAGTAAGTGTTTAATATTCTGAGGAACATTTAAGTGATAAGTTTACATTTATTCAGTAAAAAATGGCAAATATACCTCAGTTTCCTGCATTTGATCCTGACTGTGACCAGACAAACCTGTCACAGAGGTGGGTCAAATGGCTTAAAAAGTTTGAAAATTTGTTGATAGTTTCTGACATCAAAAGTGCTGAAAGAAAGCGTGCCTTTCTACTTCATTATGCAGGTGATAGAGTTTGTGACATCTTTGACACACTGAAAGACACTGGTGGTGCCAAAGATTATGACACTGCCAAAGCCAAACTAACAGAGCATTTCAAACCAAGGCAAAATACTGCTATGGAAATTATGCATTTCAGGAGAGCAAAACAACTCTCTAATGAAACTGTGGATCAATACCACACACGTCTGCAGGGTTTAGCAGCCCATTGTGAGTTTGCTGATGTTGACAAAGAAATCAAACAGCAAATAATTGAATCATGCACATCTACACGTCTTCGTCGAAGAGCTCTAGAACTTGTTGATGATGACAGTTCTCTTACCAAGATACTGGATATGGCTCGTCGAATGGAAGATGCTGCACGTGATGCTCGTGTCATGGAGTGCAGTGCCAATAACGGTTCTGCCACTGTTACTAACAGTGATGAGGTACGTAAGGTTCAGGGAGGACACCGTGATCAAAGAAGATATCATGGCAAACCTAACAGTAAATTTAGCCGAGAACCAAGTCACAACTGGGGTCAAGGAACAAGGCTCAAGCAGTCACAACGACCCACATCAGAGGGTGTCAACAATAAATGTTACAATTGTGGAGGAGACTACCCACACCAAGATAATGTTTGTCCTGCTCAAGGTAAGAAGTGCTATGAGTGTGGAAAACTAGGTCATTTTGGTGCTATGTGTCGTTCAGCACTAAAGAAACCACAGTCAATGAATAAAAGCACTGTACGAGGATCAGGTCATAGGGGTCGAGGTGGTAAACACAATATTGCACCTCAAATCAAGAATGTTAACAATGTACAAGACAACATTTCATTACAACCAGTCTCAGATGACAGTGAATGTGATTATACTTATGGAGTACAAGCAATCACAGAATGGAATGATCTTCCAAACAACCCAGAGACATGTGTATACATTGCTGGTATTTGTCTCAAGGTTCTCATTGACACTGGATCAAACATTGATACCATTGCTGAGTGCCACTATAAAAAAATTAAAAAACAGTTCCCAAAGCTTGAGAACTATAATGGCAAAGCCACTGCCTATGCTTCAAAGGTAGCCTTGCCAGTGATTGGAACTTTCACTGCAGAGATTAAGTCAAAGAATGCAATGCTCATTACTACATTCCATGTTGTTAGGAATGCAAAGGAGTCTTTACTCAGTTACAAGACTTCAACCAAATTGGGGCTACTTCAGCTTTCTAATGCTGTAGCAGTGGAATCTGCAAACAATGTTGATGGTATTGTTGCTGAATTTTCTGATCGATTTAAATCCATAGGTTGTTATACTGATAGCAAAGTACATCTGCATATCAACCCAGATGTAATTCCAGTTGCCCAACCACATCGCCGACAACCATTCCATACTCGCAAGAAAGTCGATGCCGAACTGGATAGGCTGATCGACCTAGATATCATTGAACCAGTAACAGGTCCAACACCATGGGTAAGCCCAATTGTCACTCCACCAAAGCCGAAGAATCCAGATGAGATACGCATTTGTGTGGACATGCGTGTTCCCAACAAGGCAATAATGCGTGAACGCCATCCTACACCGACTGTAGATGATATGATCTACCGCTTGAATGGTGCAACTGTATTCAGCAAGTTAGATTTAAACAAGGGCTATCATCAGCTTGAACTTGATGAGGAGAGTCGATTCATCACAACGTTAACGACACATCGAGGTCTGTATAGGTACAAGCGCCTGAGTTTTGGTATTAACAGTGCTGCCGAGGTATTCCAGCACATCATCAGCCAGGTATTGCAAGACATACCTAATGCTGACAACATGTCTGATGACATCATTGTTTATGGCCGTACCCAAGCTGAACACGACAAAGCTCTTCGTGCAACATTGCAACGCTTACGAGAAAAGAATCTGACGTTAAGCCGAGCAAAGTGTGAGTTCAATCAACATAAAATTGAATTCTTTGGACATGTACTTAGTGACAAAGGTCTGTCTCCAGATCCTAAGAAAGTTGCAGATATCATAAATGCTGCACCTCCTTCAACGTCCACTGAAGTACATAGTTTTCTGGGAATGGCAAACTACTGTTCTCGCTTCATTCCAGATTTTGCTACCATTACAAAGCCTCTACGTGAGCTCCTGAAGAAAAATGCATCATGGTACTGGAGCGATATCGAGCAAAATGCATTTGATGCTGTGAAAGATGCACTAGTAGAGAATGCGACTGCTGCATACTTTGATCCATCAATGGACACTGAATTAACGGTGGATGCTAGTCCTGTTGGATTAGGTGCTGTTTTAGCCCAACACAAACCTGGTCAACCAGATTCCCGAGTAGTAATTGCCTACGCCAGCCGTTCTCTCACAGATGTTGAGCAACGATACAGTCAGACAGAGAAGGAAGCTCTTGCTCTTGTATGTTGCTGTGAACACTTCAAGGTGTATCTGCTTGGTGCGCCCTTCACCACGATGGTCACTGACCACAAACCGTTGGAGACCATCTTCAATAATCCAAAGTCCAAACCACCAGCTCGCATTGAGAGATGGGCTCTTCGTCTGCAACCATACAACTTTACGGTGAAATACAAGCCGGGTGCAGGCAATCCCGCTGATTACATCAGTCGACATCCTGCCAACAGTTTCACCATCACCAAGCATCAGCAAGTTGCCGAGGAATATGTACACTCTGTAACCTGTGATGCAGTCCCTAAGGCTCTTACTCTTGATGAAATCCGTACTGCAACCCTAGAGGACCCAACTCTGCAAGCAACAGTGGATGCATTGACTAAGAAAAAGTTTCCACGCATCCCACCCTCAGGAGTTGACCAAGATGCATTCAAAGCACTTGAACGCATCCAGACAGAATTAAGTGTTACGCAACAACGCGACACTGTGCTGCGAGGTACTCGTATCGTGATTCCAGCTGTTCTCCAGCAACGTGCTCTGAAGCTTGCACATCAAGGACACCAAGGTCTTGTTAGGACGAAACAGCTGCTACGAGAAAAGGTGTGGTTTCCTGGCATTGATCGTCAAGCAAAGGATATGCATGATGCCTGTGTCCCTTGCCAAGCTGCAGTGGATACTTCAAGACCAACACCTCTACAACCTTCACCACTACCTGCTGCACCATGGACGGAAGTATCGATGGACTTCTGCGGACCACTACCAACTGGAGAGTACTTGATGGTAGTCATTGATGATCACTCACGTTATCCAGAAGTAGAAATCATCAATTCCACATCTGCAAAGGCCGTCATCCCGAAACTCGACAAGATCTTTTCAAACTTTGGCATTCCTGAAGTTGTCAAGACAGACAATGGACCGCCATTCAATGGACAAGACTTCGTCAACTTTTCTGAGCATATTGGATTCAAACACCGCCGTGTGATGCCACTACATCCTCAAGCAAATGGAGAAGTTGAGAGATTCATGCAACCTCTCATGAAAGCGGTACGCTGTGCTCATGCCGAAGGACGATCCTGGAAACAAGCTATGTATGCTTTTCTCAGGAACTACCGTGCAACACCACATGGAACACTGGGCAAGTCGCCAGGCGAACTTTTATTTGGACGTCCTATGAGAATCGCACTACCCGTCATGCCAGCCGAGGTAACGGATAAACGTCTCGCTCAGAAGGATGCACTAGCCAAGGGCAAAATGAAAATTGCTCATGATCAACGTGCAAAGGAACAGTTCATAAAGGTTGGAGACACTGTTCTCGTTAAAAAGAAAAAAGAGGGAAAGTTAGATATGCCGTATGATACAAAACCATATAAAGTGATTAGTGTAAAAGGAACTATGGTAACAGCTAGTAATAGAGATCATAGTATAACACGTAATATGGCTTATTTCAAAGTGATTCCAACTAGTGTAGAAAATGATGAAGTGCAAAGTCGTGCAAAAGAAAAAGAAAAAAATAGTTATAACCCGACAAACAATTCATCAAGGGATGTTATTGCATTTAAGGACTCTCGTCCTAAACGTCATGTTAAACGCCCTACACGATTTGATGATTAATTGTGTTCCTATGTAATGCAAAATATTTACTTGTCATGCTGAACTAAATTTATTATTGTTTGAATAATGCAGATATCTCATTCAATATTTTGTAACTTTGTATTACAGTTTCTTTCATGTTTGTTTAACATTGCATATGTATTTTTAACATTGAAATCCTTTGTGGAAAAGATTAAGTTGTTTAAATTCTTTGTGTGCTTAATTAATGTTAAATGTATGCAGTATCTCTTGATATGGTAATAACTTACTTTGTGTCAATAACTTTGCTTTGTGCTACAAGCATGGTAGACATCCTGTATTCATTCTTTTTAAAGAAAAGGAGGGATGTCATGTTCACAGAAAATGGTACCATCCGTTTTCTATGTGCGGCGGCTGAGACGCCAGAGAGAGATTGGAGGTAAACAAGAGAGCGTACAGGACGCCCGCCAAGCTTGGTAGCTACTAGTCATGTAATCATATTAAGTATTAAAGTCAGTAACCAAGTCATGACTTTACATCAACCCTACAACCAAGACTTCCTCAGTAACACACAAACACCACAGTATCCTCTGATTTTTGTCTGTAGGGATAACGTTTCTATTAACAATATCTTTCAGGACCCTTTCCTCCGTTTTATGAGCTGTGGAAAAGAAGTTCCTGTAAAATAGTCTAATAGGGGGTATAGGTGTTTTGTTAGTTATCCATACTAGTGTCCAGAATTTTAAAATCAGATTCCAGCAGAGAATGAGCCAGTCAGATTTGAGAGTAATGGAATCCTTATATATAAAGGAGCTGCGGCCTCTGTTAAATAGCAACCTTTCAGCTGTTCAATTGTACACTGTATAGTGCACAGTAGGCCCTGTAATTTGATTTATAGTTCATTTTGGTAGTTTAATTTTATTATAATTTTGTTTAGTTTACGATGTCTTTGCCCTTTCTTACTTATTTCAAGTCTTGACATTGTACATTAATATATAGTTTTTTATTTAGGATATATAATACATTTTTTGGAATTTAATTTTATTTAATATTTGAGTTTTTATAAGATTTTGGTTAGTACTTTATATTTGTCGTTTATTCTGTTTGTATTTTACATACATTTTTTTGTAGATTTGTAGTCATTATATAAATATTTGTTATAGTGTTTAGTATCTATGTGTTAGGTATCAAGTTTCACTTCTGATCACTTCACGTAAGTTTAATAGAATGGTTTGTTTTAGTAGTTATAAATTTCATCTTGTAGTTTAATGGAGTTTTAAATTAGCTTTAATGTATATGACAGTTAATAAGTTTTATTTGTATTGATCACTTTAAGTGCGCTTAAGTGTTTTGTTTTTTAAGCATTTTCTTTCTTTGATAGGCAATTATATTCAGTATGAGTTCTTTGTTTACCAGTTATTTGATTGTGATTTCTGTTTTTTCTTTTAGATCTGATGATGAATACGAGAAGTATTCGAAACGTTATGCATTTTAAAGTAAAGAATCTGAAACAAGATGTTCAGTATATCCCTGGTTTTCCTATTCATCTTAAAATTAAGATTCCCGAAGGGAACATCGATCATAAATATTATATATATATATATATATATATATATATATATATATATATATATATATATATATATATATATATATATATATATATATATAGGGGTACCACCACTGGTTTAATTAAAGGGACCCACATCCTCGAAGAAGAAAATAAATAGTGTTCAGAGAAGACCTTGTGGATTCTCACTGAATACTTTAATCTTTTCCTCTCCTACCAACCCTATTATTTTTTTTTTATTTGATTTTATTGCAATGCTACAGTTTACAGAAAACACACACTTATATAACAATATACCAATCAGTGTTCGAAGACCTCGTCCAGCTCCTCGGCGGTCGGGTGCGTACCCAAGATACAGCACGCATTTCCCCTCTGAACAGCGACACTGAGGCGCTGGAACATAAAACTGGCCGCTCTTGGGTAGCTAGTCTTCCCAATGAGTTCCTCGCCCAGCTCCTTCAGGAACTTAAGTGCACATTTACCCCAGGCGCCTAGAATCTCAGAGCCTATTGGCACGAACCTGTAACAACGTTCTAGGTCCCTGTACTTGTTAGTTTTCTGGGTCTCCCTGAAGGTGGCCGCCCCGCCTTCCTCAGCTGCGCTGTAAGGTAGATAGGTATCAGCCAATGTGGATGCACACGTGTAGTCCCACACGACTTGTTTACCTTCCTTCCACGACTGCAGGGTGACTCCATCTGGGCGTTTTTGGCTGTTGTCAGGCCTGCACAACTGAGGCAACTGAGGTTCCCTTTGTGCTGGGCACCCAGCTGAAGCCAAACTTCTCTTGATGATGTCATTGACTGCTTCATGTCTGGCAATCTTTCCCTGTGTCTTACGACAGATGAGACCATGACTGCCGTATTGGTCTGCCCGTGCATGGCCGCAAATACACCGGTGCTTGGTGGAGATAGGGGCGGCAAGGCGCAGAGCAACACCAATACTTAGGGTCCGATGGTCCAGGCGGGTGCCCAAGGCGGAATTAGGGACTGCCAACAGGAAGTCCCCGGCATGGGGCGCTTGCACAGCTCGAAGACGCGCTTTGTCCTTCCTGGAAGCTGCCTCCAGCAATGATGTGGCGATGTTCTCCACTATGGGGCGATCCCATTTGGACTGTTTGCAGTCATTTGGAAAAGTCGGTCGAGGATGAGAGTTGACAAGAGTGTCCCACTGACCGGCTCCTTCCTCGAATTTGGGATCATGAATCCCAATGGAGTCTCTTAGGTGTTCCGGTAGTATTTCCTTAACTAATTCACCTGTTGCACTGGTCGAGGATAAGAATGCCGGCAATGCTGTGTCGCCTTGCGAATACCTATCCCCCCGAATCTAACTGGGAGCGTTGCTTGGTCCCATTGGTCATCTTGCAGGGAGATGTTTAACACTTTTACGGTTGACCTTAGGAGTGTGTCATATTCTGCTAATTTTGGGCTGTCGAAGGAGGGAGCACACCTTAGGAAATAGGTCAGTCTGGGCAAAGCCAGGCACCTTGTGAGAAGGTACAAAGCATCGTGGGCGTCCAAAGCCCCTATTCTTCCCTCCATCCTCCTCAGGTCGTTCAGCTTTTCTTCGAGGACTACCTCAATGGCGCTCGAGCCCAGAGGTGCCCCTAGCAGCACACTGTCGGTGGGAGCGATCACTTGGGCTCCTGGCAATATGATTCGCACTGCATCTATGGTTGGTTGGCTAGATGAGATGATTTCACACTTTAATGGGTTTAGGGCGAGTCCTAACTCCTCTCCTTTAGATTTCACCAGCTGTAGATTTTCTAGCAGGGACTCCTGTGTCCCTGCCAGGGTGCCATCGTCCAGGAACCAGATGTTGAGTTCGCTGGTCAACCTGCTTGTGACCTCTTTAACAGCCATGCAAAAAAGAAAAGGTGCAAGTGGGTCTCCCTGCTGGACACCTTCTGCAGAAACAACTTCATGTTCCCCAAACAGCAGCGTCGATTCCCTACTGTACCCTGCTGAGACGAAGGGGAGTAGAGAAGGAAAGCTTGTTCGAACTGCTTCCAGTACCACATCCCTTTTTACCTGGTTGAAGGCATTTTTAAAGTCTAATTTAATTAATGTCTTATTTTCTGGGAGGTGCTTGATATAGGCTCGTGCTGCATGAGCTGCTGCTTCACAGCCATGAGGGACACCAAAACCTAGTTGATGGGGTCGAAGCATCGTCGCAGCCTCTATGCTAATTTTTCTGACAGCTGTCCTAGCAACAAGGCGCCGATGTGTGTTACCCACGGCAATGGGTCTGACTCCACCATCTTTCTTCTTGAGGGCACAAAGGGATGCTCCAAAGAAAAAGGGTTTAATTGTATCTGGGATCAACCCAGAGAGGCCGTCGTTGACAAACTTCGTGACCTCTGACAATAGTGTCTCGGCAACTTCTCCGAGAACTGGGTTTACCATCTCCTTGAGGTGTTGAGGTCTTACTCCAGTGTATCCCAATGCCGAGCCTGGCGGAAATGACATGATGGCTTTGTATACCTCTGACGCTTGGAGGAATAGAGGTCCCATGTCTGGGACATTTGTGTCCCGAGCAGTGGGTTCCCATGGTACTCTGGGAGGGTGCTTCTCTCTTTCAGCGAGTTGGCAGTAGCGGTATTTCTAGGGGCGATTGTGTCTTCGCTGGTAAGTAACCTAATTGCCCCTACTGTGTTGCCCTCTTCAATTTTTTTGGTCACTTGTGTTCCTAGTTTAAAATTGTCATTGGAACTCTTGGGTCTGCCACGACGGTTTTTGCGTTCAGGAGGGATGGGGATCAAGTTGTCAGCTCTGGGGAAATTATTTATTGCCGTAGTGACTGATGAGGCTAGTGACTTCCCTCCTCTTGCAGGTACGCCTAAGCAAATATTGCCAAACAGGAGCAAATTATGCCATGCTTTGATGGTGGCTGCAGCATTAAGATTTGCAGACCGTTCATTTACTTTCCTTAAAAGGTCTGTATATTTCCCTGCAAATGGGCGCGCTGCTTTAGGAATGTGAGGAAGAGTTCTGGTGGTGGATGCTTTGATGGCCCCCAGGAGGTCATCTGATGACATGAAGTTTGCTGGGATGTGTGGGGGTGCCGGGGGGACCTGTGGGCCTTCTCTCTCTACAGGTTCCGTCCATGAACCCTCACAGCCGTTGTGTTGACGTAGGGTTCCATCGTTTCTAAGGCTGTGTGATTCGTCACAAACCCGGCACGTTCCTCTGGTTGCACGTCTGGGTGCACTGTTCCCAGGACCCTGTTCTTGGCTGAGGGGTTCCTGGTTAGTTGGTGGAGTCCCCTCCATCCCCCGGGCGGCCGGCGTGGGAGGGATGACAGGGGTGGTGGCGGCAGGGGTGGACACGGGTGGTGGCAGGAGGGGTGGCTAGCTGTCCCTCACACTCACCACTCCTATGAGTACTTGTGTCTTCCCGCCATTTTGGGAGGAACCTGAATGCCTGCCGTGACCTGTGCCATATCTGGGTGCATGGAGGGTAGCACATCCCTGCCACAAGCACTGTGTGGGCGGTGAATAGGTGGGTGGGAGACACCCAGGCACAGGGTGGGCTGGGTGGTGGGATGGCAGGAGGTACGGTCAGGCCGGCGGGCGGGGAGGAGGTGGTGGTTGACAGGGCCTCGCTCAGCTTGAGGGGGGTCTGAGTGACACTTAAACACTGGTATAATTTTCTTGTATATCACTGCACAATGGTGAATGAATCATACACTTGTAATCCGACACACTGTGAGCTCTATTAGCTCTGACCATGATTGCTGATTTTTATTTTCACTTTTCTTTCCCAAACGTATTTCTATAAACACTGGGTGGCACATGGGTGACCCCCTCCTCGCCCGACCGAATAACAACACCCCATCCTCCCCCACACCGTAGCCGTGGGAGGCCTAGAGGGCGCCAGCGTGGCCCTCACTGCCGTTGTATTCCATACCCTGCACACCCACCTGTTTTTATCCGTTTTTGTTGAGATGGTCCACACTAGGCACCTTCCGCCACTCCTGCACCTTCCCAGGACATTCACACAGCACTCTGTGAAGGCTAGGCACGGTGACGTCAGGATGTCCCTAGGTAGTGGCTCAGTAAACAACAGAGCCTCCTCCACACGTCCTCCCTCCCCGGTAACCCGTATATATATATACGGGCTACCGTATATATACCGTTATATATATATAAATATATATATATATATATATATATATATATATATATATATATATATATATATATATATATATATATATATGTGTGTGTGTGTATTAGTATATTTTGGTAGCAGTCTTTCCTGTAGACATATATTATTAAATATGACCGAAAAAGTAAGATTAAAAATTCTAACACGAATTTTCTCGATCTTTCTTACGTTTCTTTTCACTGTTGATGGTAATTCAAAGATCAATTCTCCAAAATTCATTTTTATTTCTAGTCTGACGCGACACTTGAGCGCGTTTTGTAAAACTTATTACATTTTGAGAAATATTGAGAAAATTCGTGTTAGAATTATTAATCTTACTTTTTCGGTCATATTTAATAATATATGTCTACAGGAAAGACTGCTACCAAAATATACAAATAAATATATAAATATATATATATATAATATATATATATATATATGTCGTACCTAGTAGCCAGAACGCACTTCTCAGCCTAATATGCAAGGCCCGATTTGCCTAATAAGCCAAGTTTTCATGAATTAATTGTTTTTCGACTACCTAACCTACCTAACCTAACCTAACCTAACTTTTTCGGCTACTTAACCTAACCTAACCTATAGAGATAGGTTAGGTTAGGTTAGGTAGGGTTGGTTAGGTTCGGTCATATATCTACGTTAATTTTAACTCCAATAAAAAGAATTGACCTCATACATAATGAAATGGGTAACTTTATCATTTCATAACAAAAAAATTAGAGAAAATATATTAATTCAGGAAAACTTGGCTTATTAGGCAAATCGGGCCCTGCATAGTAGGCTGAGAAGTGCGTTCTGGCTACTAGGTACGACATATATATATATATATATATATATATATGTCGTACCTAATAGCCAGAACGCACTTCTCAGCCTACTATTCAAGGCCCGATTTGCCTAATAAGCCAAGTTTTCATGAATTAATGGTTTTTCGTCTACCTAACCTACCTAACCTAACCTAACCTAGCTTTTTTTGGCTACCTAACCTAACCTTATCTATAAATATAGGTTAGGTTAGGTTAGGTAGGGTTGGTTAGGTTCGGTCATATATCTACGTTAATTTTAACTCCAATAAAAAATAATTGACCTCATACATAGAGAAAAGGGTTGCTTTATCATTTCATAAGAAAAAAATTATAGTAAATATATTAATTCAGGAAAACTTGGCTTATTAGGCAAATCGGGCCTTGAATAGTAGGTAGAGAAGTGAGTTCTGGCTACTAGGTACGACATATATATATATATATATATATATATATATATATATATGTCGTACCTAATAGCCAGAACGCACTTCTCAGCCTACTATGCAAGGCCCGATTTGCATAATAAGCCAAGTTTTCCTGAATTAATATATTTTCTCTAATTTTTTTCTTATAAAATGATAAAGCTACCCATTTCATTATGCATGAGGTCAATTGTTTTTTATTGGAGTTAAAATTAACGTAGATATATGACCGAACCTAACCAACCCTACCTAACCTAACCAAACCTCTCTTTATAGGTTATGTTAGGTTAGGTAGCCGAAAAAGTTAGGTTAGGTTAGGTTAGGTAGTCGAAAAACAATTAATTCATGAAAACTTGGCTTATTAGGCAAAGCAGGCCTTGCACAGTAGGCCAAGAAGTGCGTTCTGGCTACTAGGTTCGATATATATATATATATATATATATATATATATATATATATATATATATATATATATTATTTTATTTTTTTTTTTTTCTCCTACCACCCCCTTCCCTTTTTTTTTTTTTCCTTTATTGTGTATTAAAAGGTTACAAAACATACAAGACAAATGCCTAAAGGTTATGGATCTCTTGAAGCTCCTCCGCTTCTGGACAGGAACCGAGGACGCAGCAAGCATTTCCCCTCTGGATCGCCACACTGAGACGCTGAAATAAAAAACTGGAAGCCCTTGGGTCTCTGGTGACGTCAATGAGCTTGGAACCCAATTCCTTGCGAAATCCCAAGGCACTCTTGCCCCAGGGGCCATGCGTCTCAGACGCTATGGGAACAAAGAGGTATTGACCTTCCAGTCGCCTGTACTTGAGTGATTTTGCTGTTTCCCTGTGGTTGGCCGCCCCACCTGCTTGATCAGCTCCGAAGTGTACATAGGTGTCAGCCAGGGTGGATACACATGTGTAGTCCCACACCAACTGTCTACCCTCCTTCCATGGGTATATGGTGATGCCATCAGGGCGAAGTGCGGGGAAATCCGGGTTTTGGACCCCTAGGATGCGAGGTTCTCTCTCCGCTGGGCACCCAGCTGAGACGAGGCTTCTCTTGATGATGTCATTGACCTCGTTGTGTCTTGCATGCCAGCCCTTTGTGCTTCCGCAATGCAACCCATGCAGTCCGTATTGGTCTGCTTCCACCCTGTTGCAAATAAACTTGTATTCAGTGTGAATTGGGGCACCAAGGCGGAGGGCCACTGCTACACGAAGGGATTCTAGATCTAGGCGCGTGCCTATTGCTGACATGGGTACTGCCAGGAGGAAGTCTCCTGCATGGGGGGCACGCACTGCTCTGAGGCGGGCTTTCTCCTTGTCTGATGATGCGACGCTGAGCATGGCATCAGCTACTTTTTCCACTAGAGGGTGGTCCCAGCCGGACTGTTTGTGTTGTTTTGTTGGCTCTATAATGGTTGCTGGGGCTGCAAGAACATCCCACTGATTTGAACATTCAGTGAAAGCAGGATCGTGTATTCCTGCTGAATCTCTCAGGGTTGCAGGTAAAATATCTCTGATGAGGTCGTGCGATGCATGAGAGGAGGAAAGGAAGGCTGGAAGAGCAATTTGGGAGGTTGTGCGGACACCAAGGCCGCCGAGTCTTACAGGAAGGGTTGCTTGCTCCCACTGAGAGTCGTCCAATGGCAGGTTCAGGACTTTCACCAGCATGGACCTTAGAAGGGTGTCATACACATTTAACTTAGGGCTGCTGTAGGATGGAGAACATCTCAGAAAGTAGGTCAACTTAGGGAGAGACAGGCATCTTGTAAGGAGAAAGAGAGCATCATGGGCATCAATCTTGTCAATCCTGTCCTGCATTCTCTTTAGGTCAGTGATTTTTGAAACCAGTACCTCCTCGATTGGTCGTGGGCCAATGGGGGCACCCAGGAGAGTGCAGTCCGGTGGCTCGACAACGAGAATGTCTGGAAGAACATTTTGTATTTGCCCAGTGATGTCTGGGTTGCGGGAGATTATTTCACATTTGGATGCATTGAGAATGAGGCCTAAGGCTGCTCCCTGCTCCTGGATTTTCCTTATATCCCCCAAAATGGTTTCCGGAGTTCCAGCTAGAGTGCCATCATCCAGGTACCAGATGTTTAGCTCGCTTGTCAGACTATCAGTGACCTCTTTGATAGCTAGGCAGAAAAGGAGGGGGGCTAAGGGGTCACCTTGTTGGACACCTTCACAGGAGTTTATTTCATGCTCCCCAAAAAGAAGCTTAGAGTCCCCACTGTAGCACGATCGGATGAATGGGTAAAGGGGACGGAAATGGTTGTGTACAACCCTGAGGACAGCGTCTCGTCTGACTTGATTGAAGGCATTTTTGAAGTCAAGCTTTACTAGTGCCTTCTGGTCCGGGAGATCAACAATGAAAGCCCGCGCTGCATGTGCTGCAGCTTCAAAACCTAGGGGAATCCCAAACCCGAGCTGATGAGGTTTCAGCAAGGTGGCTGCTTCCTGGCTGGTAGATCTCACTGCAGCCTTAGCTACAAGGCGTCGGAGGGTGTTGCCAACGGCAATGGGCCTGATACCCCTATCCTTCTTCTTTAGAGCACAGAGTGCTGCTCCATAAAAGACAGGCCTGATGTCCTCAGGGATGCCGCCAGCCAAACACATGTTGGAGAATCTGGTAAGTTCCACTAGAAGGTCCTTTGCAGCATCTCCAAGCACCGGGTTCAGCATTTGTTTGATGTGCTGGGGTCTTAGGCCTGTAAAGCCCCCTGCTGAACCTGTTGGGAAAGACATGGCTGCTTTGTACACCTCAGATTCTCGAACAGTCAAGGGTTCTATGCCAGCATTGTTTTCCTGGGGATCCCTGCTGCTGTCAGGGGCTCTGGGTGGGTGTTTGTCTTGACAAGCCTCTGCTGTCGTGGCGTTCCTGGGGGCAATAGTGTCATCGCTGGTCATGATTCTGATGGCACCTGTGGTATTGCCCTCTTCTATTTTCCTGGTGATCTGTGCTCTCATTTTGTGGATCTCAGATGAGTTATATATATATATATATATATATATATATATATATATATATATATATATATATATATATATATATTTTATATATATAGGGGGGTACCACCACTGGTGCAATTATAGGGACCCACAGCCTCAGAGAAGGGAACACAGAGCATTCAGGGAAAAACTTGCCATTTAACTCTGAATACGTAAGAGTGTTCGCTTCTCCTACCACCCCCCTTTTTTTTTTTTTTTTTTTTTTTTTGAGATATATACAAGAGTTGTTACATTCTTATACAGCCACTAGTACGCGTAGCGTTTCGGGCAGGTCCCTGGAATACGACCCCCTGCCGCGAAGAATCGTTTTTTCATCCAAGTACACATTTTACTGTTGCGTTAAACAGAGGCTACAGTTAAGGAATTGCGCCCAGTAAATCCTCCCCGGCCAGGATACGAACCCATGACATAGCGCTCACAGAACGCCAGGCGAGTGTCTTACCACTACACCACGGAGACTGTTTTATAGTGTACACTTTATTATGCAAGGTTATACAGTTACATATCTGATTTTATACAAAAAATTAACATTAAGAGGACACAAAAAAAAGTTCGCTTCCTAGAGGCTGTAGATTTCCTCGAACTCCTCCGATATATATATATATATATATATATATATATATATATATATATATATATATATATATATAATATATATATATATATATATATATTATTAAATATGACCGAAAAAGTAAGATTAATAATTCTAACACGAATTTTCTCAATCTTTCGTACATTTCTTTTCACTGTTGGAGGTAATTCAAAATCAATTCTCCAAAATTCATTTTTATTTCTAGTCTAACGCGACACTTGAGCGCGTTTCGTAAAACTTATTACATTTTCAAAGACTTTACACATACACAACTGAATAGAACTTACATATCTCCGATTTGTTTATATCTACATTTGAGTGAGGTGGATGGGGTGAGGTGGTATTTAATAGGGTATTAATTTCATCAACACAAGACAGAACACGAAACAATGGGTATTGAATAGAAGTGATTGTAGAAAGCCTATTGGTCCATATTTCTTGATGCTTCTATATTGGAGCGGAGTCTTGAGGTGGGTAGAATATAGTTGTGCATTAATTGGCTGTTGATTGCTGGTGTTGACTTCTTAATGTGCAGTGCCTTGCAAACGTCAAGCCGTCTGCTATCGCTGTATCTATCGATGATTTCTGTGTTGTTTACTAGGATTTCTCTGGCGATGGTTTGGTTGTGGGAAGAGACTATATGTTCCTTAATGAAGCCCTGTTGCTTATGCATCGTTAAACGCCTAGAAAGAGATGTTGTTGTCTTGCCTATATACTGGGTTTTTTGGAGCTTACTTTCCCCAAGTGGGCATTTGAAGGCATAGACGACGTTGGTCTCTTTTAAAGCGTTCTGCTTTGTGTCTGGAGAGTTTCTCATGAGTAGGCTGGCCGTTTTTCTGGTTTTATAGTAAATCGTCAGTTGTATCCTCTGATTTTTGTCTGTAGGGATAACGTTTCTATTAACAGTATCTTTCAGGACCCTTTCCTCCGTTTTATGAGCTGTGGAAAAGAAGTTCCTGTAAAATAGTCTAATAGGGGGTATAGGTGTTGTGTTAGTTGTCTCTTCAGAGGTTGCATGGCGTTTCACTTTCCTTCTTATGATGTCTTCGACGAAACCATTGGAGAAGCCGTTATTGACTAGGACCTGCCTTACCCTACAGAGTTCTTCGTCGACTTGCTTCCATTCTGAGCTATGGCTGAGAGCACGGTCGACATAAGCGTTAACAACACTCCTCTTGTACCTGTCTGGGCAGTCGCTGTTGGCATTTAGGCACATTCCTATGTTTGTTTCCTTAGTGTAGACTGCAGTGTGGAAACCTCCGCTCTTTTCCATGACTGTTACATCTAGAAAGGGCAGCTTCCCATCCTTTTCCATCTCGTAAGTGAAACGCAGCATGGAACTCTGCTCAAATGCCTCCTTCAGCTCCTGCAGATGTCTGACATCAGGTACCTGTGTAAAAATGCCGTCAACATACCTGCAGTATATGGCCGGTTTCAAGTTTATGTCGACTAAGACTTTTTGCTCAATGGTACCCATGTAGAAGTTTGCAAACAGGACACCTAGGGGAGAACCCATAGTGACCCCATCTACTTGCTTATACATGTGCCCATCCGGGCTCAAGAAGTGTGCCTCTTTAGTACAAGCTTGGAGTAGTTTCCTTAGAATATTTTCTGGTATGTCAAGAGGAGTACAGGCCGGATCACGATACACTCTGTCGGCTATCATCCCGATTGTTTCGTCCACAGGTACGTTGGTAAACAGTGATTCTACGTCCAACGAGGCTCTTATCCCTGTGGCCCGTGTGCCCCGCAGTAAGTCAACAAATTCCTTTGGAGACTTCAGGCTGAAGGCGCAAGGGACATAAGGAGTCAGCAGGCCGTTGAGTCGCTTTGCCAGTCTGTATGTGGGTGTGGGTATCTAGCTGATGATTGGCCGAAGTGGGTTTCCAGGCTTGTGTGTCTTGACACACAAGCCTGGATATGCGTATGGAAATGTCAAGACACACAAGCCTGGAAACCCACTTCGGCCAATCATCAGCCAGATACCCACACCCAAGTACAGACTGGTGAAGCGACTCAACATCACTTTCTGATGCATTCCATTTGTCTACTACACTGACACTGAAAAAAAAAATTCTAACGTTTTTATGGCTCATTTGGGCACTCAATTTCCACCTGTGTCCCATAGTGCGTGTGCCCCTTGTGTTAAATAGTCTGTCTTTATCTACCCCATCAATTCCTCTGAGAGTCTTGTATGTTGTGATCACGTCCCCTCTAACTCTTGTCTCCCAGTGACGTAAGGTTGAATTCCCGTAGTCTCTCCTTGTAGCTCATATCCCTGAGTTCGGGTACTAATCTGGTGGCAAACTTTTGAACCTTCTCCAGTTTAGTCTTATGCTTAACTAGATATGGACTCAATGCTGGGGCTGCATACTCCAGGATTGGTCTGACATATGTGGTATACAAAGTTCTGAAAGATTCCTTACACAAGTTTCTAAAGCCCGTTCTTGTGTTAGCCAGCCTGGCATATGCTGCTGATATTATCCTCTTGATATGAACTTCAGGGGACAAGTCTGACGTGATATCAACCCCCAGGTCTTTCTCTCTCTTTGACTCGTGAAGTATTTCATCTTTCAAATGATACCTTGTATCTGGAATCGACTTGAGAATGGTCCAGGACGGACCGAAACGTCGTCGTCCCTTCACCTTCCAGTGTGTGGTCTGGTCAACATACTTTAGCCGCGTTATTGTGACTCATCACCTGAACCTTGCATCTGGTCTCCTGACCCATTACACCTATCTTCATTACATTGCATTTGCTTGGGTTAAACACTAGCAACCATATGTTCCTGCAGCTTTTCCAGGTCTTCTTGAAGCCTCAAGCTGTCCTCCTCTGTCTTAATCCTTGTGTGTGTGTGAGTGTGTGTGTGTGAGTGTGTGTGTGTGTGTGTTAGCACTTCTAGGTGCTCACAAGGCAGTGAGTTGCGTCGAAAGGTCGTCTACATTCTCCGCTCTGCCCTCTTGATTTGATTTTCATTTCGGTTATAAAGTGAACGACCAGTCTCCGGTGGCTGTTAGCTCTCAGTGGAATATCTGCCTCTGCCTCGTCTGAAAACAAAGTCTACCCAAGTTAATTGATCCCCTTTCTTTCCTTGCTCGCTTTGCCTCCTCTATATATTGCCCTGCAAAGTTGCTTCTAAGGAATTTGAGCCACTTTGAAATCACCATTCTCCGGCGGTGAGTGATCATACGCTTCGATGACCAAGAAGGTAGTTGAGTGTGATTTACGAGGCCATTCTTCTGGTTAAAGGAAAGAAAATAAGCTGGTGTGTAGCAGCCTGTGTAAATAAGCTCTAGAGTTCTGATTGACCATAAAACTCCCTTACCATGTTCCTCGTCTTGCTGGAGTAGAGCCGAGACACTATACCAAGATAACGGTTAGATGATTATTGAATTAATATGGCATTAATGACTGTTGTTATGACACAATATGAGCTGCTTATAAATTTGTCAATCCGCTGTTTCCTGGCGTGGGTCTAGCGCCTCCCGGTTTATCTTTTGATGCTTGAAATCTCCAGTGATTATACGTTTTGGACTCATTCTGTGAATAAATGTTGTTACTTATTGTAAGGTGTTTTGCAAGATCTGCTCTTCAAAGCACTATCTAGATTTTCGAGTGTTCGCTAGTGGCTTGTGCTCTCTATTTTCCCTTCACTTGCTGCTTGATTAGTAAGTCATGTTGTGTAAATCCAATCGTGCCTGTCATTGTGATCTGCCAAAATCTTCCCATTCAATTCAGATAACATTACCAAACATGCTCCCTTTTCTTACGAATAGTGAAGCACGAAAAATGTAGCTTAGAGAGAAAACTTTGAGAAATAATAGAGAAAGCAGATCAAAGGAAAATTGGAATGCCTGTCATCAACCATGATGATCATCAATGATGTTATACAGCATCGATAGCTAATGGAGAACTGAAACTACTTCAGAAGTAGAAATAGGTGTTTATATTATCATGTCGTCAGACTTAGAAAGAGAGAGGAATGGTAAAAGGTATATGACAAGGACAAATATAATGAGCAAAAAGAAGTCTTTAAAGAAGTATGCAAAATAAAATCAAAGTACCTCCCTGTGGCAGGGCGCAGAACTACACCAACTAAGACAGAACGAAATATAACTTACAACACCGAGGGTAAAGAAGCCATTTTAAGAATGAAGATACTTCGAAATTTGTTAAATGATACTAGATCTTCCCGTATATGCTGAAGACGACTAGCTGAGGCTCTGAGTAAATCGTCAGTTGTATCCTCTGATTTTTGTCTGTAGGGATAACGTTTCTATTAACAATATCTTTCAGGACAGAGGAAATAAATATAAATATAAAACAGAGGAAAGGGTCCTGAAAGATATTGTTAATAGAAACGTTATCCCTACAGACAAAAATCAGAGGATACAACTGACGATTTACTATAAAACCAGAAAAACGGCCAGCCTACTCATGAGAAACTCTCCAGACACGAAACAGAACGCTTTAAAAGAGACTAACGTCGTCTATGCCTTCAAATGCCCACTTGGGGACTGTAAGCTCCAAAAAACCCAGTATATAGGCAAGACAACAACATCTCTTTCTAGGCGTTTAACGATGCATAAACAACAGGGCTCCATTAAGGAACATATAATCTCTTCCCATAACCAAACCATCGCCAGAGAAATCCTAGTAAACAACACAGAAATCATCGATAGATACAGCGATAGCAGGCGGCTCGACGTTTGCGAGGCACTACACATCAAGAAGTCAACACCAGCAATCAACAGCCAATTATTGCACAACTATATTCTACCCACCTTAAGACTCCGCTCCAATATAGAAGCATCAAGAAATATGGACCAATAGGCTTTCTACAAACACTTCTATTCAATATCCATTGTTTCGTGTTCTGTCTTGTGTTGATACTTTTAATACCCTATTAATATCCTCTAATGCCACATCATCCTTCCCACCTTACTCAAATATATATATATATATATATATATATATATATATATATATATATATATATATATATGTCGTACCTAATAGCCAGAATGCACTTCTCAGCCTACTATGCAAGGCCCAATTTGCCTAATAAGCCAAGTTTTCCTGAATTAATATATTTTCTATAATTTTTTTCTTATGAAATGATAAAGCTACCCATTTCATTATGTATGAGGTAATTTTTTTTATTAGAGTTAAAATAAACGTAGATATATGACCGAACCTAACCAACCCTACCTAACCTAACCTAACCTATCTTTATAGGTTAGGTTAGGTTAGGTAGCCGAAAAAGTTAGGTTAGGTTAGGTTAGGTAGGTTAGGTAGTCGAAAAATAATTAGTTCATGAAAACTTGGCTTATTAGGCAAATTGGGCCTTGCATAGTAGGCTGAGAAGTGCGTTCTGGCTACTAGGTACGACATATATATATATATATATATATATATATATTAGTTCATAATTAATAATTAGTTCATGAAAACTTGGCTTATTAGGCAAATTGGGCCTTGCATAGTAGGCTGAGAAGTGCGTTCTGGCTACTAGGTACGACATATATATATATATATATATATATATATATATATATATATATATATATATATGTCGTACCTAGTAGCCAGAACTCACTTCTGAGCCTACTATGCAAGGCCCGATTTGCCTAATAAGCCAAGTTTTCATGAATTAATTGCTTTTCGACTACCTAACCTACCTAACCTAACCTAACCTAACTTTTTCGGCTACCAAACCTAACCTAACCTATAAAGATAGGTTAGGTTAGGTTAGGTAGGGTTGGTTAGGTTCGGTCATATATCTACGTTAATTTTAACTCCAATAAAAAAAAATTGACCTCCTACATAATGAAATGGGTTGCTTTATCATTTCATAAGAAAAAAATTAGAGAAAATATATTAATTCATGAAAACTTGGCTTATTAGGCAAATCGGGCCTTGCATTGTAGGCTGAAAAGTGAGTTCTGGCTACTAGGTACGACATATATATATATATATATATATATATATATATATATGTCGTACCTAATAGCCAGAACGCACTTCTCAGCCTACTATTCAAGGCCCGATTTGCCTAATAAGCCAAGTTTTCATGAATTAATGTTTTTTTGTCTACCTAACCTACCTAACCTAACCTAACCTAGCTTTTTTTGGCTACCTAACCTAACCTTACCTATAAATATAGGTTAGGTTAGGTTAGGTAGGGTTGGTTAGGTTCGGTCATATATCTACGTTAATTTTAACTGTAATAAAAAAAATTGACCTCATACATAGAGAAAAGGGTAACTTTATCATTTCATTAGAAAAAAATTATAGTAAATATATTAATTCAGGAAAACTTGGCTTATTAGGCAAATCGGGCCTTGAATAGTAGGCTGAGAAGTGAGTTCTGGCTACTAGGTACGACATATATATATATATATATATATATATATATATATATATATATATATATATATATATATATATATATATATATATATATATATATATCGTACCTAGTAGCCAGAACGCACTTCTCGGCCTACTATTCAAGGCCTGATTTGCCTAATAAGCCAAGTTTTCATGAATTAATTGGTTTTCGACTACCTAACCTACCTAACCTAACCTAACCTAACTTTTTCGGCTACCTAACCTAACCTAACCTATAAAGATAGGTTAGGTTAGGTTAGGTAGGGTTGGTTAGGTTCGGTCATATATCTACGTTTATTTTAACTCTAATAAAAAAAAATTACCTCATACATAATGAATTGGGTAGCTTTATCATTTCATAAGAAAAAAAATTGAGAAAATATATTAATTCATGAAAACTTGGCTTATTTGGCAAATCGGGCCTTGCATAGTAGGCTGAGAAGTGCGTTCTGGCTACTAGGTACGACATATATATATATATATATATATATATATATATATATATGTCGTACCTAGTAGCCAGAACTCACTTCTCAGCCTACTATTCAAGGCCCGATTTGCCTAATAAGCCAAGTTTTCCTGAATTAATATATTTACTATAATTTTTTTCTTATGAAATGATAAAGCAACCCTTTTCTCTATGTATTAGGTTAATTTTTTTTATTGGAGTTAAAATTAACGTAGATATATGACCGAACCTAACCAACCCTACCTAACCTAACCTAACCTATATTTATAGGTAAGGTTAGGTTAGGTAGCCAAAAAAAGCTAGGTTAGGTTAGGTTAGGTAGGTTAGGTAGACGAAAAAACATTAATTCATGAAAACTTGGCTTATTAGGCAAATCGGGCCTTGAATAGTAGGCTGAGAAATGCGTTCTGGCTATTAGGTACGACATATATATATATATATATATATATATATATATATATATATATATATATGTCGTACCTAGTAGCCAGAATGCACTTCTCAGCCTACTATGCAAGGCTCGATTTGCCTAATAAGCCAAGTTTTCCTGAATTATTATATTTTCTCTATTTTTTTTCTTATGAAATAATAAAGCTACCCATTTCATTATGTATGAGGTCAATTTTTTTTATTGGAGTTAAAATTAACGTAGATATACGACCGAACCTAACCAACCCTACCTAACCTAACCTAACCTATCTCTATAGTTTAGGTTAGGTTAGGTAGCAGAAAAAGTTAGGTTAGGTTAGGTTAGGAAGGTTAGGTAGTCGAAAAACCACTAATTCATGAAAACTTGGCTTATTAGGCAAATCGGGTCTTGCATAGTAGGCTGAGAAGTGCGTTCTGGCTACTAGGTACGACATATATATATATATATATATATATATATATATCCCTGGGATATGAAATGATAACCGGGAGACTCAAATGTCCGAGTGAGAAGTTACAACTGTGTGAGCACATACACAATGCACATTTTTGTTAGTCATGTGCACTGATATGTATATAATACAATTATACCTAATAGTCTCTCTTTCTCTCTCTCTCTCTCTCCCTTTCTTACACTCGTCAGAATGCTTGCAGCATTCCTTACATAACTTCACACAGCTGATCTTAATCCTCATCCGACAACTTTCCATAGAAAGAGTCCTGCAAATCGGATACCATACCGGCCGCTAATTACTGCTGGGTGAACAGGCGCGAACAATTAAAGGAAAAACCTGCTTGATCCACCCCCCCCCCCCCGTGTTCCCAGGGCACGTCCCCTTCTCCCCCCCCCCCCCTGGTCCCAGGGCATTATGAGATTGGGCTCTCACTACTCCCACACTCCAACATTGGCAGCGGTGATCAATGGTTGGTTGAAGGGGAAATTTATGATAGACTGTCGGCTCCAGTGCTGCCAATGCAGGAGCTCATGCATTACCAATTCTATACGAAAATTGGTGTATTTTGATTTTTATTCAGGCGCCCACACGAGTATTCCTGCCCCGCTTTACGACCCTCGCAATCGCTGTGGTTTTACTGGCATCCATTTGTCACTTGCTTGTATAATATGATATACAAATAATCATTCATACTCTCTCTCTCTTTCATATATATATATATATATATATATATATATATATATATATATATATATATATATATATATATATATATAAATGGAAATGTTCGTTTGTTCAAAATCGTTCTATTCGCATCCGAGTGGGTTTTTATATACATACTATGTAGATGTTACGTCTGTGACGCGAAAAAACATGCTTTTTTTGAAAAACTATATTTTTCATGTGTTTTTCATGTGAGGGAAATCTTCAAAACCTCTTTACCGATTGCTTTGAAATTTTGACACAACGTTGCATTCCAATAGAGTATTTTTATATACGTACTATTTACATGCCTCACCTATGACAGGAAAAAACATAAGTCTAAAAACAGCACCATCTCAAGGACGTAAGAGCAACACATGTTGTACTCTCCGTAAGTTCTTCTCCGATTACTTTGAAGTTTAGACACATCGTTCCATTCGAATACGTGCATGTTTTTATATACCTACTATTAGATGCCACACCTGTGACAGGTAAAAACATTTTTTTGGAAAACAGCGCCATCTGTTGCATGCAAGAGCAACACACAATATTCAAAATACGTTACGATTTCATTTCAGTGTTTCTGATTGCATTGATAAATTGATTTTTCATAGATTTTTATTTTTTTTTATTTGGATTTAATTATTTTCTGTGACATTGTATTGGAATTGAGCTGCGTTGTTTACCATAGTGTTCATTTCGTGAGTATACTTTATTTGTTTAATTTTTCATTGTTTTTCATTTCGTTTTTTTAACTGTTCTTTTTATTTTTCAGTGCAATTTCTTTTTTTTATTTATATTTTTACATGCAAGCTTGTAAGTTAAATACAATAAATACAATAAAACAACAAATTAAACAGTACAAAATGAAACAAGAAACCACCGGCCAGAAGGACCGACAGCACAGTACAGCAATTAGCAAAACTGGAGAAATGTAACACTATATGTATGAGAAAAATATAGCAAGACACAAAACATAAAACAATTACAAACAAGCAAGCAATGCAAGCAAAACAATAAAACATAGTAACACATAAAACAAAACAAACAGAAGCGCCGGCCTGAAGGACCGACAACAAAGCACATCAGTAGGAACAATATGAAATATAACAAGAAAATCACAACATACAACAAGCAATAAAAAAAGAAATAACAATTACAACGAGTAAAGCATGAATAGAACACACAGGGCAAACTAATAACACAAAAACAAATACAAGAATAAGAACACTCACACCAAACCATCTGCCTTGCCACAAACAAAGGGAGAGGCACGGGCACGGACTACAAGAGGGCAAACAAACAGCCAGAAGGGCACACAGTACTACAGTAATCACAGAAACTGTAAATCAGCTGACATACTTGCCCGGAAACATAACCCCGTGGGAACCGTACATTGAACCAACAACCCAGCCCAACAACTCCCAAGGGTCTTGTACATCCACGGGGGACGCCATTTCATCCGGAACCCTGGCAACAAACACCCGCAAACAGGGGACCCAGATGGTATCACTACTGATGCGAGCGAGCTCCACTCTCCCCCACACCATGGGAATCCTCCCACCATGAAAGTCCCCTGACTCCTCATATAACGGTAACGCGGCAATCTCCGACCAGTGACTCGGCGGCATCACAGACGCAGGCAACACATCCTCCAGGACCCCAACACACAACCCCACAGGAGGTATCCGGACATAGGGCACCACCACAGGGGCACCAGAGTCCACGGGCACACCACCGGACGACTGCCGGGAACCCGGGCAGCGCGCATCCTTCCGTAAGGTCACTACCAGGCCACACCCAGCACCAGCATCCACACCATCCCTGGCAGTGGAAGCCACCACCCCCCACCGTGGAGAGTTCCCTGTTGGAGAAGGAACAGAAGGCACACCCGAGACAGGGGCACGATCACCAGCAGGCACAAGAACCTCCGCCTCCACTAACTGCGGAGCCAACGACGCACCCGGATCCACACCGTCAACACCCGCACACCCACAGTCACTGAATTCCCCAACATCGGCCCAGGCAGACGACGAACCCCAGGAACGTTTGGGCTCCGGCCGGAGATCGTCAGAACCGGAAGCGGACCCAGAAACACGGGCACCACTAGCTGGACGAACCGACGCCCGACGCAGACCGGCAGCAGCCTCTACCACAGGGGGAACTGGGTCACACACAGCAGGAGGCTTCGCATCCACCCCATCACCCAGCTCAACTGGAACCCAAGGCGAGGACATGAAGCACCAGAAAGGCCCATGGGAGCAGCGGGGACATCGACAGGAGCTGGTAAACCAACCGACGGCACTTCAAAACCCGGAGAAGGACTGCAAGAACCGGAGGAACGTCGGGCGATGAAGGAGGAGCCGCATCAGCTAACCAGACGGCCACGGCCACACCGGAAACAAGTACGGGATTGCCGGGCATAATTCACCCGCACGTAGTACCCTAAAAGCCGGACAGAGGATGGAATGTCCGACCTCACGCGCATCCCGAGGGTACGAATGTTAATCTTCACACCCGTATATTTCCCAGAAGACAGCGATTGCATCCGCACACTGACGACGGTACCAAACCTCTGGAAGAAACGCCGGAGGAGGGTCTCAGGAAACTCCATGGGGGTTCCATGGACACTCACTTACGTCACGGCACCGCTTCAATCCAAAATGGCCACCGACCCGTTGCCATCCTGCAGCTGCAAGGTACGCTCCTCGTACCGTCGGAGAAAGGCATGGTACGCCACCTCACATCACAAACTTGACTACCACATGGCGAGCAGACACCATGGAGCACGTCACACATGACCAACTCCATGAGAGGATATTCTGCACGGCCGGTAAACTCCAATCCCACGGAGTTAACCCACACAACAGGAGGAAGATGGCCGCCCACCACAAAAGCGCCACGTCCACACTACCAGGAACAGCAGGGAGGGTAGAGACCCCCCACACCCCCCTGCCGACGAAAATGGCAACCACCCCAAACTGCCGGAGAGGTCAGGCGACACGTCCTCACCTCATGGCAGCCAGAGCGCAACTCCATTTTTAAGTGCAATTGGTGGTGAAATTGAGCTGTGTCAATTGATTTACATTTGAATTGAAATATTTCGTTAGTATTTTTTGGTTTTGTTTTGAAAACAGAAAATGAAAAACACGTTTATTTCACAGCTGCAAACGTGCAACAAACAGCTATGAATCCAAAGGCTACAACGTTAACTGCTTTCTTCACGTTATGTCAAATGACACCTTTGCAAAAACACTGCTATATTCGGAAGTGCCTACGTATTACACTTGGAATGCCAGTAGAAAATCATTTGAACGACGTAAACGAAGAGAGCGAGTCGGCGGACAACTTGGCATATTGAAATAAACTACGATAGGCAGACATCCACCGTGCATCCCAATCAAAATGAATGTTTCTTTCTTTGCATGCTGTTGGTAAATGTGCCTGAATCAACGTCTTCCAGCAATCGAGATTTGTCAACGGCGTTACACATGCCACTTTCAATAGTGCATGTCAAGCTCCGAATTAATTGGAGAACGACCGACTCTAGGATGTAAGCATTAATGACACGTCTAACACGTCACACCCAAATCAAATTCGTCCATTGTGTTGGTTTGATGTTCCCATGAGAAAATTGGGAACATCAGGTGATATGATGTTCCCATCACTGAAATATAAGAAAACGTTACAAAATGAAATGAAAATATGAAAAATTAAAAAATAAACTATACTCACGAAATGAATGGTATGGTAAACAACACAGCTCAATTCCAACGCAATTCACACAAAATAATTAAATCAAAATGAAAATAAATCAAAATATATGAATATTTTAATTTATCAATGCAATCAGAAACACTGAAATGGAATTGTAACATATATAGTATAGCATGTGTGTTGATTTTACATGCAACAGATGGCGCTGTTTTTCAAGAAAAGGATAATTTTAAACCTCTCACAGGTTTGGCATTTATACTTATACTTACGAAATGAGCAGTATGGTAAACAACCCAGCTATATTCCACCACAATGTCACTCAAAATAATTAAATAAAAAATTTAATAAATCGAAATCTATGAAAATAAAATTTATCATTGCAACCGGAAACATTCAAATGGAATTTGTGACATATTTTAGTATAGCCTGCATGTTGCTATTATGTACAACAGATGGCGCTGTTTTTCAAAAACGCATGTTTTTACCTGTCAGAGGGATTGTATCTATATAGCAGGTATATAAAAAGACTTGCCTATTCTAATGCAATATTGTGTCAAAATTTCAAAGCAATTGGTGAAGAACTTTTGGAGATTACAGCGTGTGTTGCTCTTACGTCCAACAAATGGCGCTGTTTTTAAAAAAAAACATGTTTTTTCCCTATCTCAGGTGAGGCATGTATATAGTAGGTATATAAAAAGACGCGCCTATTCGAATGCAACGTTGTGTCAAAATTTCAAAGCAATCGGTAAAGAGGTTTCGACGATTTCCCTCACATGAAAAACTCATGAAAAAAACAGTTTTGCAGAAAAAACATGTTTTTTTACCGTCACAGACATGACATCGATATAGTATGTGTTACCTATCGTTCGTTACGGCTCGTGACCCTACAGCAGCCAAGCTTTAATTACGTCTAGGGATACCACTGCTGCTCTCTAAAGCGCGTCACCAGTATAACCCCTTGATAAGTAATGAGCACATAAATAAAACTCTTCCTTTAGGACTGAAGAATAGATACAAAATATTATATAGATATATATTCAAGACAGTATAATATAAAAACACAGATGGTTAAGTTAACTTATACAATAAATGAAAGTATTGTCATTTCACGTAAAATATAATAGTAAATATGGCACAACAAGAAATAACAGACTTATCTCCCACATGTTACTCCTCCTGGTTCCCCGAAGCCACTGAACTCTCGCTCTGGCGCTACCCACATTCTCACCTCCCGTCTGCCTCATCCCAGGATGAGGGATGGAAACTAAGGACTTTTTAATATTTAAAACTAATTGAACAACCACTTGTTCTCAAAACACACAGGAATGCAAATTACAGATAATAGTTACTTACAAAATATATAAGTACAATGCCACCTGTTTAATTACAGAATATAAACAATTTCCTAACTAAATAAAAGTGACATCTGGAACTCTCAAACTGAACAGGTCCAGCTTTCCCGTATCAATCAGGTAATAGACGTGTGCAAAGGCAACCGCGCTCCTGTCCACTGACGCTGCCACACCACACGATAATTTACTAAAACACAATGTGTGTACATATACAGGCAATGATATAATAAAACAAGTTATTTTAAATTTATATACGTATTCTGCTAGGAGTACGTAACACTTCCACCTCCAAGAAAAAAAATGCAATAGATTGAAGATCAATGGCATTTTTTCAAGGTAAAATGTATGACACTTGAGATTTATGGTATTAATTACACCAAACATGTATAAGTAATAAGAACACATTTCTGGACAAAAATGAAAACACTCCAAATATAGTCTTACAGGAAACTCAGAAATTTCAGTCTTATGACTATGTTCTACATATGTGTCACTGGAGTATGCAAATTTATCTCTCCAAGGTACTATCTCATTTATTTCACTTTGTTTCAGATCATATTTCACACTCCTATCTACAACATTATCATTATTCGCATGAATAGAATTGTCAATAAAGGTAGCTGCATTCACACAGTTATCATGTCAATTTAGCTTTTCATTTGTTTCTACTATTTCTCCTAGATCAGTTCCGTATTTCCATGTGATTCCTTTTCCACATGGTGAATTTTTCCAAGACAGACTCCATTTTCCATTACTCCCTTTTTCTGGAGCTGAACTGCTTAATTGAAGCTGACTGGATGTTGAGTAGATTTGGGACTTCTCCTGGGTATGCTCTGACACAGACATCTGCTCTTCATCACTCTTGATCCTCTGTGGAACACATACTCTCGCCCAATGTATACTAAAATTAGAGAAATTAGCATTAAATCTCACAATTATGCATAAGTGGCTGGCCGCTGACTCCTTGATTTTGTTACGTCATATAACCAGCTTGACGGATACAGGAACGGGAGACTCTGTATTGGCTCTCTTGCACGTGTCCAGGTTCTCTTTCTCTGTACGTGACCAGGTTCTCCATGCACGTGACCAGGTTCTCCATGCACGTGTCCAGACTCTCTTTCTCTGCACGTGACCAGGTTCTCCATGCACGTGACCAGACTCTCTTTCCCTGCACGTGACCAGGTTCTCCATGCACGTGACTAGGTTTTCCATGCACGTGACTAGGTTCTCTATGCACGTGACTAGGTTCTCCATGCACGTGACCAGGTTCTCTATGCACGTGACCAGGTTCTCCATGCACGTGACCAGGCTCTACATGCACGTAACCAGGTTCTCCGTGCACGTGACCAGATTCTCCATGCACGTGACCAGATTCTCCATGCACGTGTCCAGACTCTCCATGCACGTGACCAGGTTCTCCATGCACGTAACCAGGTTCTCCATGCACGTGACAGGTTCTCCATGCACGTGACCAGGGTCTCCATGCACGTGACCAGGTTCCCCATGCACGTGACCAGGTTCTCCATGCACGTAACCAGGTTCTCCATGCACGTGACAGGTTCTCCATGCACGTGACAAGGTTCTCCATGCACGTGACCAGGTGTTCCATGCACGTGACCAGGTTCTCCATGCACGTGACCAGGTTCTCCATGCACGTGACCAGGTTCTCCATGCACGTGACCAGGTTCTCCATGCACGTGACCAGGTTCTCCATGCACGTGACCAGGTTCTCCATGCACGTGACCAGGTTCTCCATGCACGTGACCAGGTGCTCCATGCACGTGACCAGGTTCACCATGCACGTGACCAGGTTCTCCATGCACGTGACCAGGTTCTCCATGCACGTGACCAGGTGCTCCATGCACGTGACGTGGTTTCCCATGCACGTGACCAGGTTCTCCATGCACGTGACCAGGTTCTCCATGCACGTGACCAGGTTCTCCATGCACGTGACGTGGTTCCCCATGCACGTGACCAGGTTCTCCATGCACGTGACCAGGGTCTCCATGCACGTGACCAGGTTCTCCATGCACGTGACCAGGTGCTCCATGCACGTGACCAGACTTTCCCATCATGTGACGAGGCTGTCTCTCATCTCGTGCTTTAGAGCTGAAATTATGTGACTCTCAAATTATTTATAAGACACAAAACACTAAATATGTCAACTTTTAAATTGCATCTGCCAATCTTTAGTCTATTTTTTAACATTTACTCATTCTTTACCAATTTTAACCTTTCGTCTCTATTTATTTCCAGCTCAACGTATGTGAAATCGGTAATGATGTTTATCCCAATATCTCAGTTGTTCGTGTTCTATCATCATCTGAGGTTTGAGAGCGGAAGCCTGAGGCCCTCCACTACCAACGGCTCCCCACTCAAACATGACTCCATGATGCTCATCTACTTCCTTGGAAATAACCAAGGAATTGCCTCATGATCTTTTCGATGGGATTAGTATGCTGTTTCTACTAACATAAACCCTTTGAGAGAAGGATTACTTCTCTGATGATAAACCCTTTGAGAGAAGGATTACTTCTCTGATGATAAACCCTTTGAGAGAAGGATTACTTCTCTGATGATTCCATTAACAGCACTCTGAGTGGTATCTAGTCAACACACAAGATTGTCTTATTGTTTCCCAGCTCTTTGTTAAGAATTCAAAAGGTTTCTGATAAGCACTCGAAGGGACGCTTATTCCTAGGACGGTTCAGAGTCGCATATACGTTATACGTTCCTCCCTAAAGCGTTATAAAAATTTTCTCCGGCGTGCGAACATCAGTACGCGTTGTAATTCACTGGCGTGACCGGTCGTTGGCTGCTAATGAGGCATAAAATATAAATAAAAAAACTGAATCAAAAGGCTAAATTACTCTTTATGCTCGGATGTTTTTATATGTGAAAACTGTATACACGCTTGTCCTGTGGAATATATATATATATATATATATATATATATATATATATATATATATATATATATATATATATATATATATATATATATATATATATAATGTCGTACCTAGTAGCCAGAACGCACTTCTCAGCCTACTATGCAAGGCCCGATTTGCCTAATAAGCCAAGTTTTCATGAATTAATATATTTTCTCTAATTTTTTTCTTAAGAAATGATAAACCTACCCATTTCATTATGTATGAGGTAATTTTTTTTTTATTGGAGTTAAAATTAACGTAGCTATATGACCGAACCTAACCAACCCTACCTAACCTAACCTAACCTATCTTTATAGGTTAGGTTAGGTTAGGTAGCCGAAAAAGTTAGGTTAGGTTAGGTAGTCGAAAAACAATTAATTCATGAAAACTTGGCTTATTAGGCAAATCTGGCCTTGCATATTAGGCCGAGAAGTGCGTTCTGGCTACTAGGTACGACATATATATATATATATATATATATATATATATATATATATATATATATATATATATATATATATATATATATATATATATATATATATATATTGGTGTATACTGGCAGCAGGTTTTCTTTCAAACATGTTTCATTGAATATGACCGCATATTCTGTATTTATTATTTTCTGGTTTAGGGCTTCTATCCCTCTAACTATTTTCTTAGCATCAGGGCTTAATTGAAATAGGAGTTCTCCAAAACTCATTTTCGTACTTTTAAGGTGAAGAAAAGAAGTGATTTACTATAGAGTGTATTACACTTATTTGTATAATTTGCACGACGTTTCGAACCTCCATGGTTCATTCTCAAGTGAACAGATCTTACAATACTAGTTGATTTTATACCCGCATTAGGTCAGGTGATAATACAATGAAGGTGAAAACATGGGGGGATACATAAGGGATAAACATAGGGGCTGCAGAAGGCTTATTGGCCCATACGAGGCATCTCCTATCTAAACACAAAGATTAATCCAGTGTAATTGGCCTGTTATGTTGGACATTGTCTTCTGTGTTGGCATCGATATGTTCTTGTCTTGTCCTTACTCTCATGGTGGGTAGAGTAAATAGTTCCGTGATTTGGGTGTTCATGGTAGGTCGCTCTATTCTTATGTGAATTGCCTCAAGAATTTGTAATCTTCTTGAATCTTGGGTTTTGTCTATTATGCAAGTATTCTTGTTCAACATTTCTCTTGTTAGAGTAATGTCATGGGCTTGTCTCATGTGATTCCTAGGGGCACCAGATTGAAGATGGCATGTCAAACGCCTCGTCAGCTTGGTCGACGTCATACCTATGTACTTACATTGAAGGTTACATCCTTCGTGGGGGCAAGTGTACATGTATACAACGCTTGACTGCTGTAGAGGGTTCTCCGTCGGCTTCGGGCTGTTTTTGATAAGGAGTTCGGAAGTCTTCTTGGTTTTGTAGAATATTATCAGGTTTATGTTTTGGTTAGGAGTAGTGCTTTTTACTCCTTTACGGATTATTTCTTTCATTATTCTTTCCTCTTTTATATGTTCACTGTGCATGGTTGATTTGTAATATAATTTTATTGGGGGTGTTGTGGTTTCTGTTCTAGGTTCTGAATTATACCAACGGTCCAAGTGTCTTCTTATAGCAGCGTTTATTTCCGCGTTGCTATATCCGTTGTTCACCAATACCTGAGTTACTCTTTCAAACTCTCTACTCACGTTGTTCCATTCAGAGCAGTGGGTAAGCGCTCGACGAATATAAGCATTGAGAACACTGGCTTTGTATCTTTGGGGGCACTCACTTCTACCGTTCAGGCATAATCCTATGTTGGTGGGCTTGGTATATACGTTGGTACGTATATACCAACGTATATACCAAGCCCACCAACATAGGATTATGCCTGAACGGTAGAAGTGAGTGCCCCCAAAGATACAAAGCCAGTGTTCTCAATGCTTATATTCGTCGAGCGCTTACCCACTGCTCTGAATGGAACAACGTGAGTAGAGAGTTTGAAAGAGTAACTCAGGTATTGGTGAACAACGGATATAGCAACGCGGAAATAAACGCTGCTATAAGAAGACACTTGGACCGTTGGTATAATTCAGAACCTAGAACAGAAACCACAACACCCCCAATAAAATTATATTACAAATCAACCATGCACAGTGAACATATAAAAGAGGAAAGAATAATGAAAGAAATAATCCGTAAAGGAGTAAAAAGCACTACTCCTAACCAAAACATAAACCTGATAATATTCTACAAAACCAAGAAGACTTCCGAACTCCTTATCAAAAACAGCCCGAAGCCGACGGAGAACCCTCTACAGCAGTCAAGCGTTGTATACATGTACACTTGCCCCCACGAAGGATGTAACCTTCAATGTAAGTACATAGGTATGACGTCGACCAAGCTGACGAGGCGTTTGACATGCCATCTTCAATCTGGTGCCCCTAGGAATCACATGAGACAAGCCCATGACATTACTCTAACAAGAGAAATGTTGAACAAGAATACTTGCATAATAGACAAAACCCAAGATTCAAGAAGATTACAAATTCTTGAGGCAATTCACATAAGAATAGAGCGACCTACCATGAACACCCAAATCACGGAACTATTTACTCTACCCACCATGAGAGTAAGGACAAGACAAGAACATATCGATGCCAACACAGAAGACAATGTCCAACATAACAGGCCAATTACACTGGATTAATCTTTGTGTTTAGATAGGAGATGCCTCGTATGGGCCAATAAGCCTTCTGCAGCCCCTATGTTTATCCCTTATGTATCCCCCCATGTTTTCACCTTCATTGTATTATCACCTGACCTAATGCGGGTATAAAATCAACTAGTATTGTAAGATCTGTTCACTTGAGAATGAACCATGGAGGTTCGAAACGTCGTGCAAATTATACAAATAAGTGTAATACACTCTATAGTAAATCACTTCTTTTCTTCACCTTAAAAGTACGAAAATGAGTTTTGGAGAACTCCTATTTCAATTAAGCCCTGATGCTTAGAAAATAGTTAGAGGGATAGAAGCCCTAAACCAGAAAATAATAAATACAGAATATGCGGTCATATTCAATGAAACATATATATATATATATATATATATATATATATATATATATATATATATATATATATATATATATATATATATATATATATATATATATATATATATATATATATATATATATGACAATGTCAGACCACGGAGGAAAAATGAAACAGGAAATTTCCTTAAGTACTTTCGTATATTAAATACATCTTCAGAAGGTCATTTTACAGATCGAGTGATGGGTATAAATAGGCAGGAAGGAGTGGTGAAGTAAGGTGAGGTACAATACTTGGACAACGCAGACGGCCCATTGGCCCATCAGATGCACCCAATTGGCACATCCGATGTAGCCCAATGGCCCATCTGATACAGCAGACATACAAGCATAATATATAGGTAATTATAACATAAAGAAGTAAATATATACAATAAATTAGTGAGACAAATGTTTTTCAATGATTCTACTTAAATCGCCCTTTAGCTGATCTATTAGAAATGGATCTAAGTTATATAGACCACTGCTAATATTCAAATTACTTTCTTTGGTGATCTGTATCAAAGCAGATTCAATTATGTTTCTGTTATAGGTGCTTTTACAATTTGTTATTGAAGAAGCACTCTCCCAATCAATTTGGTGAGCTTTTTCTGACAAATGCACAAACAAAGCATTAGGCAATTGGCCATGTCTTACTGAGTATTTATGTTGCGATATTCTACATTTTAAAACTTTAGATGTTTGCCCGACATAGAACTTGTTACATTCCTTACAAGGTATTTTATAAATGACGCAATTATCACTACGAGGGCTGTTCCTTACTAATAGCTTACCAACAGTGTTTTCGTAGCTAAACATTACATCTATATTAAAAAGTTTCAAGGCTTTGACAATATTCTCAAACCCAGAGAAATATGGTAAACATAACACATTCTTTGGGCGAATCCTTTCACTGCATACATTATTATAATATGTACGACGAGCTTTGTTACCACAAACTTCCAAAAAATTCAGTGGGTAGCAAAGGTTAAGACCAATCGAATCAATATTCTTAAATTCTTCCTCTAAGAATTCTGGACTCACAACTCGAAGAGCTCTTAGATACATTGAAGAAAAAATTGACTTTTTTACATTGTATTTATGCCCTGAAAAATAATGAACATAAGATAAATTGTTCGTAGGTTTTCTGTAAACACTAAACTTTAATGAAGAGTTTTCCCTATGAATAAGCACATCTAAGAATGGCAAACATTTATCAATTTCAGTCTCCATAGTAAATTTTATGGAGGTGACTTGGTCATTAAGTTTGGCTACAAATTCGTCTGTGTTTACATCTGAAGGCCAAATACACAAGATATCATCAACATATCTAAACCAAGGAATGATTCCAGGAGTTATTTTTGAAACAAATTTCTTTTCAAAGAATTCCATGTACAGGCTTGAGAGCAATGGCGATAGAGGATTCCCCATTGCCATTCCAAAAGTCTGTAAATAATACTCATTATTAAAGGTAAATTTACATTCTTTAATGCACAACTTAACAAGACTGACAATAATATCAGCAGAAAGAGGTAAGTCATGGCTCATTAGTTCACGAGCAAGATAATCGAGAATATCATCGACCGGTACCTTAGTGAACAAGGAACAAACGTCAAAACTGATTAACTTTACATCAGGAGTGACAGGAACACTATTCAATTTGTTAACTAAATCAAGAGAATTTGTCAAATGAGAAGAGGAGATAGTTCCTAACAAAGGGGACAAGATTTTGGTAAGCCATTTGGAGAGTTTGTAAGAAATGGATCCCACAGAACTGATGATAGGTCTCATGGGATTGTTAGGCTTATGCGTCTTGACAAGACCATATAGATATGGTAATGAAGGTGATGAAGTAGTAAATTGATTAAGAAGATCTTTATGTTTACTTAACAACTTCCTCAAGCTACTATTGAAGAACTTGATGATGTCCTCAAGAGGATTTTTCCTAAGCTTAGTGTACGTTGAAGAATCTAGGAGGAGATCATTCATTTTCGAAATATATTCCTCCTTGTTTAAAATAACAATAGTGCTGGATTTATCAGCCTTTGTTATATGAATGGAAGGATCAGCTCTTAACTGAATTTTTTGGAAGTTTGTGGTAACAAAGCTCGTCGTACATATTATAATAATGTATGCAGTGAAAGGATTCGCCCAAAGAATGTGTTATGTTTACCATATTTCTCTGGGTTTGAGAATATTGTCAAAGCCTTGAAACTTTTTAATATAGATGTAATGTTTAGCTACGAAAACACTGTTGGTAAGCTATTAGTAAGGAACAGCCCTCGTAGTGATAATTGCGTCATTTATAAAATACCTTGTAAGGAATGTAACAAGTTCTATGTCGGGCAAACATCTAAAGATTTAAAATGTAGAATATCGCAACATAAATACTCAGTAAGACATGGCCAATTGTCTAATGCTTTGTTTGTGCATTTGTCAGAAAAAGCTCACCAAATTGATTGGGAGAGTGCTTCTTCAATAACAAATTGTAAAAGCACCTATAACAGAAACATAATTGAATCTGCTTTGATACAGATCACCAAAGAAAGTAATTTGAATATTAGCAGTGGTCTATATAACTTAGATCCATTTCTAATAGATCAGCTAAAGGGCGATTTAAGTAGAATCATTGAAAAACATTTGTCTCACTAATTTATTGTATATATTTACTTCTTTATGTTATAATTACCTATATATTATGCTTGTATGTCTGCTGTATCAGATGGGCCATTGGGCTACATCGGATGTGCCAATTGGGTGCATCTGATGGGCCAATGGGCCGTCTGCGTTGTCCAAGTATTGTACCTCACCTTACTTCACCACTCCTTCCTGCCTATTTATACCCATCACTCGATCTGTAAAATGACCTTCTGAAGATGTATTTAATATACGAAAGTACTTAAGGAAATTTCCTGTTTCATTTTTCCTCCGTGGTCTGACATTGTCACATTCTTAATCACGTGTTTATTTTCGTGATATACACACACATATATATATATATATATATATATATATATATATATATTTATATATATATTTATATATATATATATATATATATATATATATATATATATATATATATATATATATATATATATGTATATATATATATATATATATATATATATATATATATATATATATAAATATATATATATATATATATATAGACACAAAGCAGAACGCTTTAAAAGAGACCAACGTCGTCTATGCCTTCAAATGCCCACTTGGGGAGTGTAAGCTCCAAAAAACCCAGTATATAGCCAAGACAACAACATCTCTTTCTAGGCGTTTAACGATGCATAAGCAACAGGGCTCCATTAAGGAACATATAATCTCTTCCCACAACCAAACCATCGCCAGAGAAATCCTAGTAAACAACACAGAAATCATCGATAGATACAGCGATAGCAGACGGCTTGACGTTTGCGAGGCACTGCACATTAAGAAGTCAACACCAGCAATCAACTGTCAATTAATGCACAACTATATTCTACCCACCTCAAGACTCCGCTCCAATATAGAAGCATCAAGAAATATGGACCAATAGGCTTTCTACAATCACTTCCATTTCAATACCCATTGTTTCGTGTTCTGTCTTGTGTTGATGAAATTAATACCCTATTAAATACCACCTCACCCCATCCACCTCACTCAAATGTAGATATAAACAAATCGGTGATATGAAAGTTCTATTCAGTTGTGTATGTGTAAAGTCATTGAAAATGTAATAAGTTTTACGAAACGCGCTCAAATGTCGCGTCAGACTAGAAATAAAAATGAATTTTGGAGAATTGATTTTTGAATTACCTCCAACAGTGAAAAGAAATGTACGAAAGATTGAGAAAATTCGTGTTAGAATTATTAATCTTTCTTTTTCGGTCATATTTAATAATATATATATATATATATATATATATATATATATATATATATATATATATATATATATATATATATATATATATATATATATATATATATATATATATATATATATATATATATATATATATATATATATATATATAAAACGTGTTAAGTATTCTCTGAATTTTCAATGGGATTTCTTCACAATCTTTGATAACGTGTGTTTGTGATTGTTGTTGGATATGTCTACCATCAATCCATCCATTTATCTGTCTATCTCTCCTTTTATCCATCTAGTAATTCATATATTCATTCATCTTCTCATCCATCTTCCAATCCATTCGTCTATCCATATTTTAATTTATCTATATATTCATTTATCTATCCATCTGTCTTTCAGTCCAAAAGTATATCCATGAAGCAATCCATCCTACTATGCATCCAAATATCCAACCTACTATGCATCCAAATATCCATCCATCTGTTTACCTGTCCCTAATCATTCCTATCTATTCATCTAATTACCCATCTACCCATCCAGCCATCTACCCATACGTCCATCTATCCAATCATCATTTTAACTATCCATCCATCACACTATCCATCTCTATATTCATCTCTCTATCCATCCATTATGCCTCCATCACTCTAATAGCTTTGCCGCTGCAATCGGTGAGTTATGAAAAGTGTTCGCTTTAAACTCTACGTTTCTCGAATCCCCAATTTCACCAATTTCATTTCAGTCTTTCAGAAATCGGGGATGTGATGTTCGGTGACTATGAAGTTATTGTGAATTTACTCCCGCCGTTTTCTCACTCAATTTATTAATAATATACTTTCTGAGAGAATGGAAAGCGAAGCGGGAGGGTAGGGAGAGGGAAAGGGAGGTGGGGAGAGAGAGAGAGGACGAAGTTTTAACGTTTAAGGAGCATAACTAAGCAAATATTGCGACAGCCAAAAAAATGATCGAATGGATTACGAGAACTTTCAAATCCAGGGATCCCATCACAATGGTTGTACTCTTCAAGTCACTTGTGTTGTCCCGTCTTGAGTACTGCTCAGTACTCAAGATGGCCAATTAATCACTCCTTTATACTATCCTCAGAGTCATCATGACCCACCTCCCTTCCTCCCTCGTTTCACTAGTGTTAACGATAATCCTTTACTCCTATTTCTAAAGCAACCAGACTCTTTGCCTATTATTATCCGACTGGATGAGCCTGTCATCAAGAGTAGGGAATTCGTGCGTCTCTCCCCGTTTTTAATGAACGGGCAAATGAAAGGCTAAATAGGTAACCGAAATTTGTAAAATATAGAGCATCTGGGACTGTACCATCATTTCCCCCGCCATACATGTCTTCCTATTTGTTACGTGAGAGTGAGGAGGGGGTGATTGAAGTGAGAATAGAAAGAAGTCAAGAGCGGAATGCCACAATATACTATATCAGAACCTATATTGTTTTTATATCAATGATCTTACATAGAACATAGACTCGTTCATATCCATGTTTGTAAATAACTAACACAAATTTATTGATGGGAGGTAATAGAGAGGAAAGATCGTGCGAGCAAGTAAGAGAATCTCATAAACGACTTCTGAATTTTAACCCTGAAAAGTGCAATGTTATGAAAATAGAAGGAGAACAAGAATATCTCATGAGTAACATAACTTGAAGGGAAAACACTTCTAGTCACAGAGAAGGAGACTCCTTGAGTGTCTACATAACTACGAATATGACACCAGAGGCGCACAGCAACAGGACAATGTCTGCAGCATTAGTAAGATGTGCAAATATTCATTTAGCCTTCGGAAACCTACACAAGGAAACCTTCAGAGTATTGTATACAACATATATGAGACCTACAATCGACAATGTAGGTCTCGATTGTAGGAATGACCTTGGATGACATGAGAGCATCGTACAAGGTTATAGTGGAGGAAGCAGCAATGTTCAAAATGGGGTAATAATGGAAATGAGAAGAAATTAATGGAAATTTAAAATGTAGCCGAGTCACGGACATTGGGTTAAAGATGATGTTGAAACGACATCATCAAAGCATCAAGCAAAGCATTCATTAACAAATCGAGTTCCTGGAAAGTCTGGTCTTCGGAGCTAAAGCTCGACTCTTGCAAATACATCTAGGTGAAAACACAATTCCTTAATAATGATACTCTTTTGAAATACACGAACCTAAACGATGCCAGTTGTCACTCTGCAGGGGATATGATAATTTATGCCCAAAATTTGCAAGTAATGGCTGAATTCATTGCATAAAAATGAGGGAGAGCAACATCACAGATGTCAACACACAGCAGGTAAATTTGTTTAGCTTTTTCCCGTTGTTTAAATTTTCCTGACTCGTGAGCTCGCCTATTGGTGCTTACCTATCAGATACCAAATTATTTGATCTAATAAATAATTTAGTAGATCAAAATACTCTAAAAATATATTAAAAGCTTTTAAAATACATTAAAAACAGTCCAAAAAAAACAAAATTCACTAAAATGAATAATGGGATGCATAGATGAATAGATAGAAATATAGATGAATGATAAATAGAGCAAAAGAGGGAAGTATAGATGGATAGACATAAAGGTAGATGGAGGGATAAATTGATAGATATATGGATAAATGGATGTCTCTATCTAGCTCTCTCTAGCTATCTCTCTATCTAGATATATATCTCACTAGCTACATCTCTATGTAGCTATGTCTAGGGGGGACGAGAGGATTGAGATAACTATCTCTTCCCCATCGTTCTCTCCCCTTTCGCCCTGCTCCCCTCTCAAGAAGCACTGAAACAAATGTCTTGTATGTCCCAATGTCGCAATGTCCCACTGTCGTAATGTCCCAATGTCTTAATGTCGCAATGTCCCAATGTCGCAAATGTCCCAATGTCGCAACGTCCCAAAGAAACATGTCTCGGATTTCTTGCTTTTTCTTCTATTCGCATACTTTTTCCATTATTTTCCCTTCCATTAACAACTCTACGTTAATCACACACCATATTGTACAACTGACTTATTGAAATACTCTTTGAAATTGCCCTAGGGGTTTGTATGTAATAACATGAGTTAATATTTTTTAATTTTTATCTGTTAACTTAGGCCAATTTCGATCATCCTATGTCCGTGCCGTATTCTAGATGACTTTTTCTTCAAATTTGGTTAAGGCTGGCCGGAAGGGAGAAGACCGAGCCGCAGGGCTGTTGATCCCCGGAAGATACTCAAGTTATTCGTCTTCCCTCCCACTTTGGACAAATGAACAAACAGACGTTCTGTCTTATATGTACACTAAAAGTACATAGACGTAAGCAAATTTAAAATATAAAATTAGGGAGGACAGAACAGAGAAAATTTGAAAATAAGCAGAGGTAAATCTAGACAATAACATAAATGGAAGAACAGGAAGATGCTGAGATTGACACACAGATCATAAACTCACACAATGCTACACAAATAAACAGAAAGACACAGACCAACACTAGACAAAGAAGAAAAAGACTGCCACAGAAAAAAGCTGTACAGAGAAGCAGACAGACACAAACTGCCACACAGACACAGATAAACGTTACATAGGCACAAGTCAACGCAGTAAAGACATAGACACTTTCTGTTGGACGAAAAAACCCTAAAATTTAACAGATTTGTTGAAGACACTCCCGCTACTCCTGCCACCATCTCCCTCCACACTTACAGGGGAACGAGCCAAGGATTTTGTTCCGGCGCTTTGCAAGTAACCTGAAAAATTAATCTCTGGCCGGATATTGTTCCCCCGTTCGCAATATTCCGCTGATGAACTCAGGAACAGATGACGGATATTGCCTTGTGCTACTCCTGTCTGGCAACCACATGAATATATTGACAAAGACAAAAAGCATTTGAACTATATGTTATTTTCGGACCAGCTTAACAGGAAATACAACCAAAATTTCGCTGTTAAAACAAATGAGGGGGAAAAATGTCTTGTTTCAGACAACATTTTAACATTTGTACGTGTTTTAGAAGATCTTTGGAGCATTACAGGAATCGTACCAGCGTCCTTGGCTACCCAGGATGGGGATCGAACCAGCGGTCTGTGTAACCCAGACGAGCGCCCAGAACGCTCCCAGTCGTACCACAAAGATATTTTCAATGATATCACTTTACTGTGACCTCAAAAGTTGTTGATCGCTTGATATACGTTGATCACTGCTTCTCAGTCCTCGTATATATCAGTTCCTTATCTTCACATCCTTTATATGTGTTATATAGTTGATATGGCTTACTGTTTTCTCCTCAGAGTACCCAGAGGTGTACGTTGTCTTAAATCAATTAGAGTACGACATGCCATCTTGGGTCTCATGATACCAAGACGGTAGAGCGACGGTCTCCTTTCATGCAGGTCGGCGTTCAATCCCTGACCGTTCAAGTAGTTGGGCACCATTCCTTCCCCCGTTCCATCCCAAATCCTTATCCTGACCCTTTCCCTGTGCCATATATTCGTAATGGCTTGGCACTTTCCCCTGAAGAAACACTCCCTTAATGCAAGAAGCTTTCAGTGGACATAATAGTAAGCATCTTTATGCTAAACTTACTCCAGGTGCTTCTAAACGTCCATAAATTCGGGAATTTTAATAAATTCTTGGAAAATAATGCAAATTTTTATAGGTACTGTAGTTCTCGAATTAAGAAATTTAAAATAATGAACAAGTTTTACTTATAACTAGTTGTACATATATAATTGAGTTGTACTTACATTAAAGTTACAGCACAATAATGTCAATAGTCACAATAACAGTATAACACGCAGACATTATTATACTCTGTACACTTTAGATTTAGATTAGAAGTTTTATTGCCCTTTGATTCACACACAAAAAAATCACAGTTGTGGCAGAAGTGACCAGGCGCGGAGTGACCAGGCGCGGAGTGACCAGGCGCGGAGTGACCAGGCGCGGAGTGACCAGGCGCGGAGTGACCAGGCGCGGAGTGACCAGGCGCGGAGTGACCAGGCGTGGAGGGACCAGGCGTAGAGTGACCAGGCCAAAGAGTGATATTGGCCAAATATATAACATAAAATTTACAATTTGATCGATAGCTGAAATATACTAATTATACCATTGAAGTTGTATAAAACGTTACGCACCTGTTGGGAAGATAGCTTACTCTCTATATATTGATTGATGTTTAATTAATTGATTTAATTTAATCGAAGGACCACCCTATTTTTACTGAAAAGGGAAACAGATAAATGAACAATAGAAACGGACTGAATAGCAGTGCCTTTGGATAATATAACTATTAAGAGTTATTCCTTAAACCTTAATGGACTGTAAATTAAATTAATATTTGAAAATAAACTTTCCGTCCTTCACAAAATGGGGGGTTAATAACAGAAGTAAAATACTCCCAGTACGCTTCATCGAGGCTGGTTCTTCCTCGAATAAAATTAGTAACTCTTACTAAGGTATAAACAGATAAACATTAAATAAATTGGTTAGTAGCAAGAATATTGTATGACGGTTAAACAAGAAATTATTCTCATTTAAAGTTCATGAGGCTATCAAATTGTACTCGATTTCCTAAATTATGTAAATGAAATATTCTTAAATAACAACTACTTATCTACCGTCACGTAATGAAATAAACTAAATTGAACTAGTTCAGCTGCTTAGCTGTGATAGTGAACGGAGATGCAGAGTCGTGATGGCGTCGTCTGGTACTTGCTGCAACCTTACCTCCGAGTTGAATGCTCTAAGGCCCTTAACCTCCTTACGGTTTTGTCCCATACTTCTTGGGGAGCGGACAGGCGCACGCTCCTCTATTTGCACTCCTCTCTCGTCCTGTCTAAACTCGATTATGGTTGCCCTGCATACTCTTCTGCTTCTACTCCTCGCCGTCTTGATGCTGTGCACCATACTGGGTTGCGTCTCAGCTCTGGTGCCTTTCGTTCGACTCCCGCCCTTAGTTTGTATGTTGGCACTGGCTTTCTCTCTCTTCAGGACCGCCGTGATCGCTACTGTCTTCGCTATCTTGCGCGGTCCTTCCAACATCCTTCCTCTCGCCTCTGTCGTGCATTGACTTTTCCTCTTCCTGTGATTCCTGTTCCTCTTCATTGTCTCCCACTTTCTGTCCGGTTACCTCGCTTAAAGGATTCTCTTTCTGTTCATATTTCTAATGTTTCTCCCCGTATTGTTCCTTCCTTACCTCCGTGGAGAGTCCCCCTTCAAAGTTTTGTACGTCCTTGACTTGTATTCCTAAAGCCTTTATCCCTCCTACAATTCTGAAAAGCCTCTTCCTTGAGCACTTTTCTTCGCACTCCCACTCTATTTCCATCTTCACTGATGGGTCTAAGTCTGCGGACGGTGTGGGCTACTCTGTTGTTTTTCCTGACCGAACTTATATGTGTCGCCTCCCTTCGGAGGCTAGCGTCTTTACGGCAGAACTTTATGCTATTCTCTATGCTCTTCGTTTCTTGCTTTCTCATTCTCATTCCTCTTTTGTGGTTGTAGTTGACTCTCGTAGTGCCCTCATGGCTCTAGGGTCCTTTAATCCTGTCCATCCGGTGGTCATCGAGATTCAACATTGGCTGTTTCTTATTTCTAGTAAATTTAAATCAGTAGAGTTTTGCTGGGTTCCCAGCCATATTGATGTTTCTTTCAATGAGCGTGCGGATGCTGCCGCTAAGGAAGCTATCCGCTCTTGTCCCATCTCCCGTAAAGGTATTCCTTATTCCTACTTTTATTCTGTTATTCATTCTTCCATTCTTGCCCGTTGACAAGGTTGTTGGTCCTCTGTGGTTGGTAACAAGCTGCGTACTCTCAAACGTACTGTGTCCCCGTGGCCTTCTTCCTGCCACCGTAACCGGCGGTGGGAAACTGCTTTGGCACGGCTGCGGGTTGGTCATACTCGCTTAACCCACGGTCACTTAATGGAGCGCCGCCCTGCTCCTTATTGTCCGAATTGAGTTGTCCCTCTTACAGTTGTGCATATCCTTGTTGAATGTCCTGACTTCCAGGACGAGCGTGTGTATTGCTTTCCGACCGTCCCTCGCGGTCACTTGTCCCTCGATAGACTTCTAAGTGAATCGGATACTTTTGATATCGTTCGCCTTATGCGTTTTTGTTCTCGTGTTGGTATTCTTGGTGATATTTAGCGCCCTCTGATTATTTCGCACTTTGATGGTGTTACATAGCCTTCCCGGTTTGGTGCCTTCTTTTGATAATTACCTTACCCTACTTGCTGGAACACGTGGGCCCAGAGTGTGGCGTGGGAAAATGATGAGACCACGGCCGCTTCAACAAAGGCTGAAATTCCAATTAAATGTACAAATTGCCTACACCAGGAAAATAGTGTCATCATTATTCATTAGGAGGAACAGAGCAAATTTCTTACGGACGTACTTGTCGTTTAGGGAGGTCTTGTAGTGTAACGATGGACAGTGTTATAAAATTAAAAGAGCTCAATTAATAATATGAGAACACTTAACCTGCTGGTTGTCCACCGATGCAATCCTTGGATTGCTACTAGGCCGATTAATTGCAATTGCCTGTCGTAGAATTGTTGGAAATTCGCCTCTCCCTGGACGCTCGTGTCGTAATTCTGATGGCGTCTCTAATCCAGCTCCGACTTCTGCGAGACTTGGGTCGCTACTCCCTCTGCGAGAGTTAGTTCGCTACTGCATGGCGTCGCCACGCTTCCGTCTCCCTCAACCCTCTCTCACGCATTCGCAATAGAATTTAGTAAAGACAGAAAATTCTTTTCGTGTAATTACCTTTACGTAATGCGTTAATGAGAACGGGGTTGCAATTGTAGGGAATTAAATATTATTTATATTCTCGCTATATGGTGTTAATCGAGAAATGGAGAGAATTTCTATTTCCTCTATAGCGTTTGGATATAACAGATAAAACTGTTATATAGTGATAATTTTAGTTAATAACGCGAGGCTATTGAATCACTAGTCGTAATAATTTTAGAAATTAGTTCTTATAAAGGATACTAACAAAAGTGGAGAATATTATTCACTTCTCTAACATGTTGGTAATAATTATGTCCTGCTGGATAATATCTGACGCAATACTGCCTCTCGATGTGGTGAGAATTTTAGTAAATGATGCGCGGAGAAATATTAATTTATGTTAGCACTACAGTTAGTAGGGTTAATAGATACTGTACTTAGTATACAATAATGATGCATTATGATACAATAGGAATGTATCAGTGTTGGAAATTTCCAACAACACCCTCAGCATTTTAAATCAGCAGATTTTAGGGATTACCATGGATCAAAATCATTTAGAACTCATAGTTCATAAAATTGTAATTTATTAGGACAATTCTATAAATTCCTTTATAAGTAATTCCTTCATAAATTTCTTTATAAGGAAACTTTTCTTATTAAGACCACGTAATAGCTCGGTCGATAGAGGTTCGGCCTCTCACGCTTGGGGTTCACGGTTCGAGTCTCCTAGAGCCCAGGTGAGTGGAACATTGCTCATATAACAGATCAAAAGGATTCAAAGAGCGTGTCAGTAAGCCAGCTCTCTATAACAGTAGTTCCTAAATAATAACAAACAGGCAGCTGGGGAATATTCCCGCATCTCTGCTGACTCGTTGTTATATTCTGTGTTGTATATGTTATATCTGCTACTATTGTTGGCTACTATTGTTGGCTGTTGGCTACTGCCGACAGAGATGCCGCAACAGCTCAAGCCCTAAGGGAGAAACACCCACCCAGAGCTCCGCGTGAGGACGACATTGTACAAGCGGGGGCTACCGGAACAGAACCTCTCTGGGTGGCTGAATCTGTGGTCCATAAAGCAGCCATGTCCTTCCCTACAGGATCAGCAGGTGGGTTCACAGGACTAAAACCCAACCACCTCAAGCAAATGCTCAACCCTTCACTGGGTGACATTGCAAAGAACCTCTTGGTGGAACTAACCAGATTCACCAACACATGTCTAGCTGGCAACATACCAGCGTCCATAAGACCTATCTTTTTTGGAGCATCTCTCTGTGCTCTAAAGAAAAAGGATGGAGGGATCAGGCCAATAGCTGTGGGCAATTCTCTCCGGCGTCTCGTCGCAAAGGCAGCTGCAAGAACAGTTAGTGATGCAGCGGCCAACATGCTGAAGCCAAAAAAGCTCGGGTTTGGCATTCCACAAGGGTGTGAGGCGGCAGCCCATGCAGCTCGAGCCTTCATCGCCAACATCACAGACGAAAAGGCCCTTATCAAGCTAGATTTAAAAAATGCCTTCAATTTGGTGCGGAGGGATGCTGTACTCCGTGCGGTTCATAGTCATTTCCCTTCCCTCTACCCTTTTGTACATTCATGCTACAGTATGGATCTTAAGCTACTTTTTGGCGAACATGAAATTGACTCGCGAGAAGGCGTCCAACAGGGTGACCCCCTCGCTCCTCTCCTTTTCTGCTTAGTCATCAAACAAGTCACAGAGGTCCTGTCCAGCGAGCTTAACATCTGGTTCTTGGATGATGGTACCCTAGCTGGTTCCCAAGACTCCCTCCTGGAGGACATCAGAAAAATCCAGGAGCAAGGTGCAGTTTTAGGCCTCACCCTGAACCCTTCTAAATGTGAAATAATATGTTCCAACCAGGGCATCGTAGAGAGAATAGAGGGTCTTCTGCCAAATATCCATAAAACTAAACCTGAAGACAGCACACTCCTAGGAGATCCCCTGGGGTTGAAAGCCATCGATGAGGTCCTTGATAAGAAAATCGCCGACCTTAAGAGGATGGATGGGAGGATTGAGGATATTGATGCTCATGATGCACTCTACCTCATCACCAGATGTCTGTCCCTCCCCAGGTCAACCTACTTTCTGAGGTGTTCACCATCTTACAGTAGCCAAAAACTAAGTGAGTATGACCGGTTACTGAAATCAATGCTAGAAAAAGCCCTTAACCTCTCTCTCGATGACCTACAGTGGAAACAAGCCTCTCTTCCCGTAAGACTTGGGGGCCTCGGAGTTCGAACAGCAACGCAAATCGCTGTTCCAGCTTTCCTGTCCTCCTTATCAGCATCCGACGACCTTGTGAAGGAAATTCTACCTGCCCACTTACATCAGCTGGCAGGTGTACATGATCCCAATTTTACACGCTGTGCCACAGAGTGGGCCTCTCGTGCAGGCCAATCACCTCAACCACCATCCCCAAAATCCCACAAGCAATCCAGCTGGGATGGTCCCATTGTAGACCAAGTTGCTGCAGAGTGCCTGGGTGCTGCAACAACACAACACGACATTGCTCGCCTCACAGCAGTAGCAGCACCACATGCAGGGGATTTCCTGTTAGCAACCCCAATGTCGGCAACTGGCACGCGTCTCACACCACACGCCCTCCGAATTGCTGTGGCCCTCCGCCTTGCTGCCCCAATCCACACCAGATATAGGTGTATTTGCGGCGAGGTGGTGGCTGACAGGTACGGTCACCATAGCCTACTCTGCCAAAGCACAGGGGGATGGCACTCGAGGCACAGTGAAGTTAACGACATCATCAAGAGGAGCCTCACCACAGCTGGATGCCCAGCTGAAAGAGAGCCCCGTTACCTAACGCCCCGTAACTCTGATGCTCTTATTGGTCGCCCGGATGGTATCACAGTGAACCCCTGGAAGAATGGCAAGCAGTTGGTATGGGACTACACGTGCGTATCAACCCTGGCTAACACCTACATTAACCTCAGTGTTGCACAACCAGGTGGCGCTGCCACCCACAGGGAAGCAGCCAAATCCCGTAAGTATAGAGAACTGGATCACCACTACAATTTTGTCCCCATTGCTTCTGAGACGCTCGGCGCCTGGGGTAAAAGTGCTACCAGTTTTTTGAAGGAACTGGGTTCTAGGCTCATTGAAACAACAAGGGACCCGAGAGCTGCAAGCTTTCTTTTCCAGCGTCTCAGTGTGGCGATACAGAGGGGAAATGCGCACTGCAACCAGGGTTCCTGCCCGCCATCTGAGGAGCTGGAGGAACTCGACAACCTATGACAACCATCTTTGTAACCCATATGTAACTCCTTTTTTGTAACAAAGTTCAAATAAAGTAAATATATATGTGTACATACAAAAGAATGGGGGTGGTAGGAGAAGATAATATTAGTGTTCAGTGAGAAACCACAAGGTCTCCTCTGAATACTTTTTATTTTCTTCTCCGAGGCTATGGGTCCCCACATTGGCACCAGAGGTGGTACCCTCACAAACTTTACATATATATATATATATATATATATATATATATATATATATATATATATATATATATATATATATATATATATATATATATATATATATATATTTATATATATGTATATATATATATATAAGAGTGACGATAATGTGCGCCTTCATTACCACAACAGAGCCAGGTGTTTGGGTTCTGGGCGCCCTCCCAGGGAGAACACCAATCAACAGCCCACACCGCCCGTAAGGCAAAACACCTCCCAGACCTTCATTCCCACAGAAAATTTATTAGAAGCTATCAAAGCAACATCGGCCAGAACCTTGCAACACATCCCTAAAGCAGCCCGCCCCCATGCAGCAGCCAAATTATCTGCCCTCCTGAGAAAGGTCAACGACTCTCCTGGAACGACCCAAGCATGGCACAACCTCCTAATGTTTGGCAACATATGTCTAGCCACCCCTGCAAGGAGAGACAAAACCTTAGCTGCCTCAGTCATCAAAGCTATAAATGATTTTCCCAGGGAGGACAACCAGGTGCGCCTTCCCACTCGCGCGAGAAACACCCATGGCAGGAAGAGCAACAGTGGCATATCCGAGACATCAAAAATCAGAACATCAGTCACCAAGAAAATAGAAGAAGGAAACACTATTAGCGCAATACGAGTCATCACCAGTGAGGACTCAATTGCCGACAGAGATGCTGCAACAGCTCAAGCCCTAAGGGAGAAACACCCACCCAGGGCTCCGCGTGAGGACGACATTGTACAAGTGGGGGCTACCGGAGCAGAACCTCTCTGGGTGGCTGAATCTGTGGTCCATAAAGCAGCCATGTCCTTCCCTACAGGATCAGCAGGTGGGTTCACAGGACTAAAACCCAACCACCTCAAGCAAATGCTCAACCCTGCACTGGGTGACATTGCAAAGAACCTCTTGGTGGAACTAACCAGATTCCCCAACACATGTCTAGCTGGCAACATACCAGCGTCCATAAGACCTATCTATTTTGGAGCATCTCTCTGTGCTCTAAAGAAAAAGGATGGAGGGATCAGGCCAATAGCTGTGGGCAGTTCTCTCCGGCGTCTCGTCGCAAAGGCAGCTGCAAGAACAGTTAGTGATGCAGCGGCCAACATGCTGAAGTCAAAACAGCTCGGGTTTGGCATTCCACAAGGGTGTGAGGCGGCAGCCCATGCAGCTCGAGCCTTCATCGCCAACATCACAGACGAAAAGGCCCTTATCAAGCTAGATTTAAAAAATGCCTTCAATTTGGTGCGGAGGAATGCTGTACTCCGTGCGGTTCATAGTCATTTCCCTTCCCTCTACCCTTTTGTACATTCATGCTACAGTATGGATCTTAAGCTACTTTTTGGCGAACATGAAATTGACTCGCGAGAAGGCGTCCAACAGGGTGACCCCCTTGCTTCTCTCCTTTTCGGCTTAGTCATCAAACAAGTCACAGAGGTCCTGTCCAGCGAGCTTAACATCTGGTTCTTGGATGATGGTACCCTAGCTGGTTCCCAAGACTCCCTCCTGGAGGACATCATAAAAATCCAGGAGCAAGGTGCAGTTTTAGGTCTCACCCTGAACCCTTCTAAATGTGAAATAATATGTTCCAACCAGGGCATCGTAGAGAGAATAGAGGGTCTTCTGCCAAACATCCATAAAACTAAACCTGAAGACAGCACACTCCTAGGAGCTCCCCTGGGGTTGAAAGCCATCGATGAGGTCCTTGATAAGAAAATCGCCGACCTTAAGAGGATGTATGGGAGGATTGAGGATATTGATGCTCATGATGCACTCTACCTCATCACCAGATGTCTGTCCCTCCCCAGGTTAACCTACTTTCTGAGGTGTTCACCATCTTACAGTAGCCAAAAACTAAGTGAGTATGACCGGTTACTGAAATCAATGCTAGAAAAAGCCCTTAACCTCTCTCGATGACCTACAGTGGAAACAAGCCTCTCTTCCCGTAAGACTTGGGGGCCTCGGAGTTCGAACAGCAACGCAAATCGCTGTTCCAGCCTTCCTGTCCTCCTTATCAGCATCCGACGACCTTGTGAAGGAAATTCTACCTGCCCACTTACATCAGCTGGCAGGTGTACATGATCCCAATTTTACACGCTGTTCCACAGAGTGGGCCTCTCGTGCAGGCCAATCACCTCAACCACCATCCCCAAAAGCCCACAAGCAATCCAGCTGGGATGGCCCCATTGTAGACCAAGTTGCTGCAGAGTGCCTGGGTGCTGCAACAACACAACACAACATTTCTCGCCTCACAGCAGTAGCAGCACCACATGCAGGGGATTTCCTGTTAGCAATCCCAATGTCGGCAACTGGCACGCGTCTCACACCACACGCCCTCCGCCTTGCTGCCCCAATCCACACCAGATATAGGTGTATTTGCGGCGAGGTGGTGACTGACAGGTACGGCCACCATGGCCTACTCTGCCAAAGCACAGGGGGATGGCACTCGAGGCACAGTGAAGTTAATGACATCATCAAGAGGAGCCTCACCACAGCTGGATGCCCAGCTGAAAGAGAGCCCCGTTACCTAACGCCCCGTAACTCAGATGCTCTTATTGGTCGCCCGGATGGTATCACAGTGAACCCCTGGAAGAATGGCAAGCAGTTGGTATGGGACTACACGTGCGTATCAACCCTGGCTAACACCTACATTAACCTCAGTGTTGCACAAATAGGTGGCGCTGCCACCCACAGGGAAGCAGCCAAATCCCGTAAGTATAGAGAACTGGATCACCACTACAATTTTGTCCCCATTGCTTCTGAGACACTCGGCGCCTGGGGTAAAAGTGCTACCAGTTTTTTGAAGGAACTGGGTTCTAGTCTCATTGAAACAACAAGGGACCCGAGAGCTGCAAGCTTTCTTTTCCAGCGCCTCAGTGTGGCGATACAGAGGGGAAATGCGCACTGCATCCAGGGTTCCTGCCCGCCATCTGAGGAGCTGGAGGAACTCGACAACCTATAATAACCATCTTTATAACCCATATGTAACCCCTTTTTTGTAACAAAGTTCAAATAAAGTAAATATATATGTGTACATACAAAAGAATGGGGGTGGTAGGAGAAGATAATATTGGTGTTCAGTGAGAAACCACAAGGTCTCCTCTGAATACTTTTTATTTTCTTCTCCGAGGCTATGGGTCCCCACATTGGCACCAGAGGTGGTACCCTCACAAACGTATATATATATATATATATATATATATATATATATATATATATATATATATATATATATATATATATATATATATATATATATATATATATATATATATATATATATATATATATATATATATATATATATATATATATATCAGTTAGTTTTATATTGTATTACCTGACGACCAAGTTCATATTAATGGAAAAGTTTGAGTGGCCTGTGGTAAGTTAATAGCAAAAAAAAAAATGGGTGGATAGTGGACTTGATGGATAGGTGAGTTCCCTCAGACAAAATTATATAATTTATTTCTGAACTATTTCTTCAAGTGCAAGTGTGGACAACTATGAGGATGGACACCCAATATACGTCTTAAATGTTTCCTCCATTAACAATTTCACTTATCATGGTCAGCATTTCTTTGGTCCTATAGTTCACAAGCTAATACAAGCTTAGACCTAAGCTGTTAAATAACTTGGCTTTCGCCCAGGTATCAAGATGACAAAATTCACTCATAGCGAAATTTGTTCTGAACAAATCCACAAGGGCCGGAACGAGGGTTCGAACCTACGTACGAGAGGATCCCAGACGCTGCCTTAATCAACTTAGCTACGACATGGTAAAAGAACACATAGAACAGCCTATTGACATAGCTCGAGTGCATGGGGGAATTGCGTAAAACCCTGGTTTGTGTCTCGGAGAGACTGCAGGATCCCTTGGTAAATCAGGATTATTTCCTGGTTGCAATTCTTTTTACCATGTCGTAGCTCAGTCGATTAAGGCTGCGTCTGGGATCTACTCGGACGCAGGTTCGAACCCTCGTTACGGCCCTTATAAATTTGTTCATTTGATGCATCACTCTATTGTGATTTCTGTGTATAATTTGTTCTGAGTTTTAGGTCTCATAACACTAGAAAATTTTATTTTTTCGCGATTATTATTTTATTTAATACTGTGAAATTCGTCGCAATATTGTATTACTGACCTTGGATCTAGATAAGAAAATTTAAAAGTAATCGAAGTTTCATGCAAACAATCTATATAAATAAAAATGTAAATGTTCGTTTGTTCAAAATCGCTAATCTCCGAACGTTCTTCACAGATTGCTTTGAATTTTTTTACACAACGTTCTATTTGCATCCGAGCGGGTTTATATATACACATTATATAGATGTCAACTTCTAATCTTCGAAACCTCTTTACCGATTGCTTTGAAATTTTGACACAACGTTGCATTCGAATAGGCGCGTGTTTTTATGTACCTACTATATGCATGCCACACCTGTGACAGGTGGAAACATGCTTTTTTGAAAAACAGCGCCATCTGTTGCACATAATAGCAACTCACGCTATACTAAATATGTTACGATTCCATTTCATTGTTTCCGATTGCATTGATAAATTTAATTTTCATAAATTACGATTTATTTTCATTTTAATTAAATTGTTTTGTGTGACATTGCGTTGAAATTAAGCTGTTCTGTTTACCATATCGTTCATTTCCTAAGTATAGTTTATTTTTTTTTATTTTTTTTCATTTCGTTTTTTAAACTGTTTTTCTTATATTTCAGTGATGGGAATATCAGATCATTTGATGTTCCCAATTTTCTGATGGGAACATCAGATCGTTTCTGAATGCATCTAACAAGGGAGTGGGGAATGTTGGGGAGGACAAGGGGACGGGAGTGGAGGATAGTGGGGTGGACGAGGGGACAAGGGAGGGGTTAATAGTGGGGAGGACGATGGGACGGGGCCGGTGGGGATAGTGGGGACTAGGGGATAGGGGAATAGAGAATGGTGGGGAAGACAATGGGGACAGAGGAGTGGGGGTTGGTGGAAAGGACGAGGGGACGGGGGAGGTGGAAAGGTAAGGAGGATGAGGGGACAGAGGAGTTGGTGATGGTGGGGAAGAGGAGGGGACGGTGGAGTGGGGAATGGTTAAGAGGACGAGCGGACGCTGGAGTGGGGAATGTTGGGGAGGACAAAGGGACCGGGGAGGGGAGGGAAGGAAGAGTGGGGAGGACGAGGGGATGGGGGAGTGGGGAATTGTTGGGATGAAGAGGGGACGGGTGAGTGGGGGAATGCTTGGGATGAAGAGGGTACGGGTGAGGGAGAATGGTGGGGAGGACTGGGAGACAGGGAAGGTTGTTGTGGCTCAGCAACACATAGCCGGGTACGGATAGTTATTTTAATAAATATTAAAACATTTGAATCAATTTTATAAGTATTTTAATAAATATTATAACATTTGAATCAATTTCTTATATAATTTAATAAATATAAAAAAATTATAAATCTAACAAATATTTTAATATATATAACAAAAATTTTAGTAAATCTAACAAATATTTTAATAAATATATAACAAATATATAAATCAATATAATAAATGTGTGTATTATTATGTTTACAAATATTTTAATCAATATAACAAATACATGTCTTTATATAACAAAGATTCCGTCTTGTTTCGTTTCATTCCTTTACGAGAAAGGTTCTTTCCGGAATTTAGTTTAATTTCCAGCGGGAACTATCATCATCAAGCTGCCGATTATCCATCACCATCTGATGTAAAAATAATATAATTTTAGAAAAAAAAATTGTGCCCAAGAACTAAATTCTGCATCAAATAATAGTTATGTCAGTTTTGCTACTTTTTAAACCAAACTACTAAATTAACTCCGAGAATTCATTTTATATTAAGAATAACAAAAGAGGTTCGCCTCTTCCCGCAGCCCGACCACCTTCCTCCTCTCTGCATTTTAGAGTCGTTAAGGAATTACCTCAATTAGCCATAATGAGAGAGTGCAGACTGGGGCAAATGTCCGTGAGCACAATATTTACATGTTCAATTATAGCTGTTAATTATGACCCCTCCGGTCGATTGGCTAATTGGTACTTTGAGACGCAATATTTCAATAGGAAAGGTGTTGGTAGTCTAAACAAAGATTAAGTGCACGTACGTGAGAGAGAGAGAGAGAGAGAGAGAGAGAGAGAGAGAGAGAGAGAGAGAGAGAGAGAGAGAGAGAGAGAGAGAGAGAGAGAGAGAGAGAGAGAGAGAGAGAGAGAGAGAGAGAGAGAGAGAGAGAGAGAGAGAGAGAGAGAGAGAGAGAGAGAGAGAGAGAGAGAGAGAGAGAGAGAGAGAGAGAGAGAGAGAGAGAGAGAGAGAGAGAGAGAGAGAGAGAGACAGACAGACAGACAGACAGACAGACAGACAGACAGACAGACAGACAGACAGACAGACAGACAGACAGACAGACAGACAGACAGACAGAAAACAAAATCACAGTAAAGAATAAGAATCAGAACTCTGATATTCAAAATTGTCAAAAACAGATGTGGAATCAAAAAGAGATAATAATACTCCTGTACGGGAGGTCTCACACACACACACACACACACACACACACACACACACACACACACACACACACACACACACACACACACACACACACACACACACACACACACACACACACACACACACACACACACACACACACACACACACACACACACACACACACACACACACACACACACACACACACACACACACACACACACACACACACACACACACACACACACACACACACACACACACACACACACACACACACACACACACACACACACACACACACACCACACACACACACACACACACACACACACACACACACACACACACACACACACACACACACACACACACACACACACACACACACACACACACACACACACACACACACACACACACACACACACACACACACACACACACACACACACACACACACACACACACACACACACACACACACACACACACACACACACACACACACACACACACACACACACACACACACACACACACACACACACACACACACACACACACACACACACACACACACACACACACACACACACACACACACACACACACACACACACACACACACACACGTACTGTTCAGCTCCTTGAATGCTTCCTTGTCCAAGATCCTCAAAGCAATTCTGTTGAACAACGTCTTTGGAGACAGACTTGGTGCTCCGTCTACTCCGAAGTTCTCTTCTTTTCCCCTCATATGGAATCCTCCTTTCCTTCGTTGTGTACTAACCTTATGATCATCTTACTTCAACCTCCACGCTCATTTCATTACATTCACTTAAATTGAAGTCGAGCAGCCGTCTTTCACTACCAGTGTTGTCATTATTGTTCAGATCTTCCTGTAGGATTCTCTAGTCTTCATCCTCACTAAATGTTATAAGTAATTTTGCAGCATTCGCTAGCGCTAGCGTGTAGTAACTCACGTCATACGGAAGTTTAGTACGGAAGGAACAGCATAGGTGCCTAGCAATCCCTTGTGGTGCTAAACTCGTCACTTAATGTAGTCCACCATTAGAGTTATCTTCAATACTGAGTCAAATTTATCTTCATTTTAAACTACTGCCGGTTGTTCACCCAGTAAAATTTGGCATAGGGTCAATCATTCATAATCTGACCTTAAATACACAATAATTATGCATAGTCTTGGTCACATGACAGGGTGAGTCAGGAGTGTCTCAAGGAACTACCGCAAGGACCTGCGAGCAACCATCAAGGTGGCGTCATCCAACTAGTAATACATATATATATATATATTGACAAAACAACTGTTCAGTTTTGGGCAGCTTTTTGTTCATTAAGCCGAGAGCGCAAAACTGATCGGAGAAGAAACCCACCAACGAGGTATTATTGGTGATTCACGATGCCCGAGACTCCAGTTACGGAGAGAAGCCGGACCTCTAACCGGATCCCCTAACACAGCATCAAGTGTCCAAGTACACATTATATGTTCTAGTACACAGTATGTGTCCTAATACACATCATGTGTCCTACACCTGGAACACTTTCAACAGTATTCGACGGTGGAAACAGCCTTACAGACTATATTACTCATGACACGTGATTCCAGACGATGGTATTGTGTGCGTACCGTACGGACAGCGGTGCATAATCTCAGAAAAGTGAACAAAAAAACATTTTTCTTTCAAAAGAAAAACAATTTCTGACAAGGCGTTGCAATTAATGGTTTGTCTGTATATCAAGACAGGTTATTCAGGATTTTTGTCACTGTGTGTTCCTTTTCTGTAGTGGATAATTTATTAGATTTACATACTTCAAACTTCTTATTTACATACTTAAAAAATTCAGATTTAGTTGTAATAGTTTTATCCAACTGACGCAACCTCTGCTCCCCTACCGTCGACGCTCCTCTGCTAAACGATCGATGAGCAAAGCAGTCTGTGACCTGCTCGAAGATCCCCGCACAGTTTAATGGTCAGGCACTTAGTGGACTCAACCCTCCAACTGTTTGTAATAATGTCAGCCTAATCGGGTTCGACTATAAGTGTGCATATATATCCCTTTCCTGCCTATTACGTTATCTACTCTACCCCGTATGATTTGTAAAGGTTTGTAACTTGTATTTTTCAAGCTTATATAATATTAAATACAACTGCAACTAGCAACACATTCCTTTACAAATAATTGTCCCCCAAACTTTCTGCCAAAAAATTATGCATAACCTCAGAATCTTAACGAGCCAAAACGAGAGAAAAAATAAAACATTGCTTAACCGTGGTGGATGTAAACATTACCCTACGGCAGCAGTAGCAGAAAGGGACATGTGTCAGAACAATACACTGGAATACTCTAAAATATATCAAGAATAAACAGTATGAATTTTAATCAACAAAAAGGTAGGCCAGACGAGGCACGCCTAAACTTTAACCATTAATTTCTAAAAAGTATCTTTCAAAGCAGTTAGGTAAAACACGTTTTAGCTACGTAAATAGGTAAGGACAGTATGTCTGCGTCTGTATACCAACAACCTCGATTCATAAATACCATCAAAGTATACTGGTTATAAAAATAATGACAGAAAATATACATCAGAATCAGTCTTGACATTTTCAAGGTGTCAAACAGGGAAATATTCAGCGTTTAGTTTTAACTTAGCTACGAGTATTGTCTCAGTGTCAAATGGAATCAGTGAAATGCGCAACACGCAGGTGTGAGATGTGCCAGGTCGTACCGTACGCAGGTGCAGTGCCTTGTTCTAGTACTAGTAGGTGCAGCGCCTGGGCACAACGGTGACAGCTGGCATGGTGCAGTGATTCTGACATCTCGAGGAATCAGAGAAACTACACCAGAAGTAAACATTGTATTAAACCTATTTCTAGTGAGACTCATTATCCAATATCGCCAGAGGCATAAGCAAGATCAGGGAGCATAAGGACTGCTTGCAGTAATCAGAACAAGAATTCATCCAAAACGCAGATACGACATAATTTAGAACACTTTTCAGTTATAAAGGAAGTAAGAGGAGAATATCGCGACTCAGGACCCCAGGAATGATAAGGAGAACGTCTTCAATGTTTTGCTAAAAAATAATTAAAATGATGTATTTATCTAAAGTACTAATTAAAACATTATTCTGAGTATACGTAGGTACACAGTTAATGTAATTCATATAAAGTCACTAATGTAAATGCCGAAACAACAATGGACGGAAATATTAATTCAAATTCAAACACGCAATTCAAAAATAATTAGGCCAAATTTAATGGTATTAAAAAAAACAGGCTCTAAATCCCCCTGTCTCTAAGCATTCGAATGAATGTTTAGAGACAGGGTCCAAGAGCTGAAGCACACTCCACTCAAATCGGAAATATATGAGATGAGAGCGCATATAAAAAAAGTAATCTTGACAAGTTGAGGAGCATCCCTCCCTGACCCCTGCGGTAAACACTCCCCAGGATGAGTGTCGGGTCGTCATCGGCTTCCCAAGGCCCAAAAAATTCCATTCAGGCTAGAGGATTAACCCTTTCATTAAAGCCTTCATTCTGCGGTGAAGGAGCACCCGAGCGGAAAACTCTTGACAACTCTCTTACTTCATCATTGCAATAAAAGACCACGGGACCATATCCCTGGAGAGAGAGTGTGTGTGAGAGAGGGAGAGAGCGAGCGAGTGTGTGTGTGAGAGAGAGAGAGCGAGCGAGTGTGTGTGTGTGTGAGAGAGAGAGAGCGAGCGAGTGTGTGTGTGTGTGAGAGAGAGAGAGAGTGAGACCAAGTAGTGTTCCCAGCGCCGGAAGCTGCGGCGACTCGACAAGGGTCAAACGTAACATTTTGATTCGTAAAAGTCTTTTCGTGAACCACATTACATCTCTTCGTTATCCCAGATGATCCTCATAACATCTGTCGCATCCCGAAGTGGATGGCCGTCCGTCCAGAGCATCCACCACCCAAGTATAGTCTGTCAGGACACCATTCACTAAGCTTATTCTTGTCCGCGCTGTTAAGATGAACTATGTTCAATACTGAGTAATTATTTCATGTTCCAGCTTCAGCCTGTTCGCTCTCCTGTGCTTGTCTCTATAAGCGAGCATTAACGGCGTTGATATGCTTCTTCTTCTTTATGCGGTTTGTGTAAATTTCCTCATTAAATTTTTCTTTATTCCATTTGATCGGACTGCAATTTTCGGTCAATCAGTATGTCTCTCACTCTTTCTCCTTGTCTGTTTGTCTCTATCTCTTTTTTGGCTCATTTTTATTTCACATCTTCCTTCTAAACTTATTTGTCTCTATTTCTAACAGTAATTTAGTCTGTTGTTGCAGTGTTATAGTATAGGGCGTTGGCCTCGCACTTCTGTTGTCGTAACGGGAGTTGCGCTTACTGTTATCATAACTTTTTTCTCGCTTCTGTTATCGTAATGTTGGTTCCTCGTTTCTGTTATCGTTCAGGGAGATGAGAGCCTCCACCCTTGTTCCACGCAGTCATTGCCCTCAAACCAAAATACATTTTTTGTTTTCATAATACTTTCTTATATGAACGAAAGTATTATTATATTTTTATTTACATGAAGCGCAGGTTGATAATGTACCTGAGAATATTCCCGTTTGCAAACAGGTTCAGTTATTAAGGTAATTATATTGTCTTATATATCTGGCGAAAATGAGAATTAAATAACATGAGAGTGCTCATTTCTCATTAAAGTGATTATTGAGACCGGTGTTGCTATTGTTTGTCTACCGTCTGGAGATTCCATTGTTTGGGCGCCTTTGTGAAGGAAGGAGAAGGACCAAGAGTACATTATTCCTGTGGTTTCTGGTACGATTCACAACATAACCCAGTTTGGTTTGTGAGTCCTACATAACCAGCACGAAAGGCTGCCAGGAAATACTGTATGTATATTGGGGCTTATAAACTTACGTAATAAGGTTGCTTGTGAATGTTAACGTGTATTTTTTGGACTAAAATGATGAAGTCTGGGATAGTCAGATATTACATCCGTCGACGTCGATGCTACACTTGTTCACATGACAGGACACCTGTGACGTCAGGTGTCAGCGAACCGCCCATGACTGGAGGCAGCATGTCATTTGCTGTCATTAGATCCTTCGTGTAATTGAAGTCCCTTAAGCTGTCTTAATTAACACTAGGGATACCTGCAGCTTGTCTTCGCCATTGTTACGATGTTAAATCACGTCCTTCCGATCAGTCTTTACTGTGTCGATGATGCAGTCTCGATAAAACACGGAAATCATCAATAGATATAGCGATAGCAGGCGGCTTGATATCTGCGAGGCACTACACATCAAGAAGTCGACACCAGCAATCAACAGCCAATTAATGCACAATTATATTCTATCCACTTCAAGACTCCGCTCCAATATAGAAGCATCAAGAAATATGGGCCAATAGGCCCTTTGCAGTTACTTCCATTCTTCCCTTTAACTTACAAAATGTTATACCCATTGTTTCGTGTTCTGTCTTGCGTTGAAAGTTTGTTTGCACCTCATCCAAAACTGTTGTAACATATCACCTCACCCAAATGCAGGTATAAAAACAAAGCTGTTTAAACTCTATTTAGTGTTTGCAAGTTATAGTTGTGTGTGTAAACTAAAGCCTTTGAAAATGTAATAAATTATTACGAAACGTGTTCAAGTGTCTCGTCAGACTAAAAATAAAAATGAATTTTGGAGAATTGATTTTTCAATTACCATCAACAGTGAAAAGAAATATAAGAAATATTGAGAAAATTCGTGTTAGTATTATTAATTTTACTGTTTCGGTCATATTTAATAATATATGTCTACAGAAAAGACTGCTACGAATATATATATATATATATATATATATATATATATATATATATATATATATATATATATATATATATATATATATATATATATATATATATATATAAATATATATATATATGCAAACAAGCCTGAATGGTCACCAGGACTATATGCAACTGAAAACTCACACCCCAGAAGTGACTCGAACCCATACTGCCAGGAGCAACGCAACTGTTATCTACAGGACGCCTTAATCCACTTGACCATCACGACCGGACATAAGGAAGTGATAGCGGAAGCTATTTGAACCATTTCCCCGCCGGCACTCAGATGGTAATCTTGGGCACAGCATTTTATCAAATCACCTCATTCTTTGGGGCACATGTGAGGAACACAAATGCGAACAAGCCTGATGGTCCCCAGGACTATATACAACTGAAAACTCTCACCCCAGAAGTGACTCGAACCCATACTGCCAGGAGCAACGCAACTGGTATCTACAGGACGCCTTAATCCGCTTGACCATCACGACCGGACATAAGGAAGTGATAGCCGAAGCTATTTGAACCATTTCCCCGCCAGCACTCGGATAGTAATCTTGGGCATAGCATTTTATCAAATCACCTCATTCTTTGGAGCACACGTGGAATTTAGTTTGCTCAGAGAGCCTTCGTGAGAACAAGGAAGATAGTTGTCAGGAAAGGTGACAAGTCGCCAATATGCGTCATTCTTAAAAAAGACGAATATCTGGCGAAAATGAACCTCATACTCTCTGACCAAACTAAATTCCAAAGGGTAACGAAGGACACTACAGCCGAATTGAAAGCAAAGGTCAACAAATTGATCGAAACTGTGAACGCCAAGAAATCCGGACTCCACCTGCCAAAGATTATTGGGGAATATAAACCTGGATATGCGTATGGAAATGTCAAGACACACAAGCCTGGAAACCCACTTCGGCCAATCATCAGCCAGATACCCACACCCACGTACAGACTGGCGAAACGACTCAATGGCTTGCTGACTCCTTATGTCACTTGTGCCTTCAGCCTGAAGTCTCTAAAGGAATTTGTTGACTTACTGCGGGGAACACGGACCACAGGGATAAGAGCCTCGTTGGACATAGAATCACTGTTTACCAACGTACCTGTGGATGAAACAATCGGGATGAAAGCCGAAAGAGTGTATCGTGATCCGGCCTGTACTCCTCTTGACATACCAGAAAACATTCTAAGGAAACTACTCCAAGCTTGTACTAAAGAGGCACCCTTCTTGAACCCGGATGGACACATGTACAAGCAAGTAGATGGCGTCGCCATGGGTTCTCCCCTAGGTATCCTGTTTGCAAACTTCTACATGGGTACAATCGAGCAAAAAGTCTTAGTCGACATGAACTTGAAACCGGCCATATACTGCAGGTATGTTGACGACATTTTTACACAGGTACCTGATGTCAGACATCTGCAGGAGGTGAAGGAGGCATTTGAGCAGAATTCTGTGTTACGTTTCACTTACGAGATGGAGAAGGATGGGAAGCTGCCCTTTCTAGATGTAACAGTCATAGAAAGGAGCGGAGTTTTCCACACTGCAGTCTACACTAAGGAAACAAACATAGGAATGTGCCTGAATGCCAACATTGACTGCCCAGACAGGTACAAGAGGAGTGTTGTTAACGCTTATGTCGACCGTGCTCTCAGCCACAGCTCAGAATGGAAGCAAGTCGACGAAGAATTTTGTAGGGTAAGGCAGGTCCTAGTCAACAACGGCTTCTCCAATGATTTCGTGGAAGACATCATAAGAAGGAAAGTGAAACGCCATGCAACCTCTGAAGAGACAACTAACACAACAACTATACCCCCTATTAGACTATTTTGCAGGAACTTCTTTTCCAAAGCCCATAAAACGGAGGAAAGGGTCCTGAAAGATATTGTTAGTAGAAACGTTATCCCTACAGACAAAAATCAGAAGATACAACTGACAATTTACTATAAAACCAAAAAAACGGCCAGCCTACTCATGAGAAACTCTCCAGACACAAAGCAGAACGCTTTAAAAGAGACTATCGTCGTCTATGCCTTCAAATGCCCTCTTGGGGACTGTAAGCCTCAAAAAACTCAGTATATAGGCAATGTCTACAGGAAAGACTGCTACCAAAATATACTAATATATATATATATATATATATATATATATATATATATATATATATATATATATATATATATATATATTTATATATATATATATATATATATATATAATATAATGTCGTGCCTAGTAGCATGAACGCACTTCTCGGCCTACTATGCAAGGCCCGATTTGCCTAATAAGCCATGTTTTCCTGAATTTATATATGATTTTTTAATTTTTTCTTATGAAATGATAAAGCTACCCATTTCCTTATGTTTGAGTTAATTTTTTCAAATTTGAGTTAAAACTAACGTAGATATATGATATATGACCGAACTTAACCAGCCTAACCTAACCTAACCTAACCTATCTTAACCTAACCTAAACTAAAACAACTAAGTCAATAATTTATGTTCTTGATATAATATAATAATAATAATTCAAATAAACTAATTGGAAACAATTTATTGAAATTAAAGAAAATCACTCGGCCTATTAGGCAAATCGGGTCTTGCATAGTAGGCCGAGAAGTACGTTCTGGCTACTAGGTACGACATATATATATATATATATATATATATATATATATATATATATATATATGTCGTACCTAGTAGCCAGAACGCACTTTTTGGCCTACTATGCAAGGCCCGATTTGCCTAATAAGCCAAGTTTTCCTGAATTGTTATATTTTCTCTAATTTTTTTCTTATGAAATGATAAAGCTACCCATTTCATTATGTATGAGGTCAATTATTTTTTATTGGAGTTAAAATTAACGTAGATATATGACCGAACCTAACCAACCCTACCTAACCTAACCTAACCTATCTTTATAGGTTAGGTAGCCGGAAAAGTTAGGTTAGGTTAGGTTAGGTAGGTTAGGTTGTCAACAAACAATTAATTCATGAAAACTTGGCTTATTAGGCAAATTGGGCCTTGCATAGTAGCCTGAGAAATGCGTTCTGGCTACTAGGTACGACATATATATATATATATATATATATATATATATATATATATGTCGTACCTAGTAGCCAGAACTCACTTTTTGGCCTACTATTCAAGGCCCGATTTGCCTAATAAGCCAAGTTTCCCTGAATTAATATATTTTTTCTATTTTTTTTCTTATGAAATGATAAAGCTACCCATTTCATTATGTATGAGGTCAATTTTTTTTTATTGGAGTTAAAATTAACGTAGATATATGACCGAACCTAACCAACCCTACCTAACCTAACCTAACCTATCTTTATAGGTTAGGTTTGGTTAGGTAGCCGAAAAAGTTAGGTTAGGTTAGGTTAGGTAGTCGAAAAACAATTAATTCATGAAAACTTGGCTTATTAGGCAAATCGGGCCTTGAATAGTAGGCCAAAAAGTGAGTTCTGGCTACTAGGTACGACATATATATATATATATATATATATATATATATATATATATATATATATATATATATATATATATATATATATATATATATATATGTCGTACCTAGCAGCCAGAGCGCACTTCTCAGCATAATATGCAAGGCCCGATTTGCCTAATAAGCCAAGTTTTCCTGAATTAATATATTTTCTCTAATTTTTTTCTTGTGAAATGATAAAACTACCCATTTCATAATGTATGAGGTCAATTTTTTTTTATTGGAGTTAAAATTAAGGTAGATATATGACCGAACCTAACCAACCCTACCTAAGCTAACCTAACCTATCTTTATAGATTAGGTTAGGTTAGGTAGCCAAAAAAGTTAGGTTAGGTTAGGTAGGTTAGGTAGTCGAAAAAACATTAATTCATGAAAACTTGGCTTATTAGGCAAATCGGGCCTTGCATAGTAGGCTGAGAAGTGCGTTCTGGCTACTAGGTACGACATATATATATATATATATATATATATATATATATATATATATATATATATATATATATATATATATATATATATATATATATATATATATATATATATATATGTCGTACCTAGCAGCCAGAGCGCACTTCTCAGCATAATATGCAAGGCCCGATTTGCCTAATAAGCCAAGTTTTCCTGAATTAATATATTTTCTCTAATTTTAATCTATATATATATATATATATATATATATATATATATATATATATATATATATATATATATATATATATATATATATATATATATATGATGATTTTCATTATGGTGATTTACAGTTGTATTTATCAAAGCGGGAAGACTTGTTCATAATTTATATGAAAGACTTGTAAGTTTGTTAGTGATAAGATTTTGAATATCACTTGCAAGAAACGTATGATTTTAAAAAATCTTAAAAATCTAGGCATAGGTTGGCGTAGGTTAGGTTAGTCATTGGTTACGTTAGAAAAGAATAATCACTTGGAAGAAAAAGTTATTGCACCTCACTGTTACATATATATATGATACAGTGTGAGTACAGTTACATATATATATGATATAGTGTGAGTACAGTTACATATAGATATAATACCGTGTGAGTACAGTTACATATAGATATAATACCGTGTGAGTACAGTTACATATAGATATAATACCGTGTGAGTACAGTTACATATAGATATGATACAGTGTGAGTACAGTTACATATAGATATGGCACAGTGTGAGTACAGTTACGTATATATATGGTACAGTGTGAGTACAGTTACATATAGATATAATACCGTGTGAGTACAGTTACATATAGATATAATACCGTGTGAGTACAGTTACATATAGATATAATACCGTGTGAGTACAGTTACATATAGATATAATACCGTGTGAGTACAGTTACATATAGATATAATACCGTGTGAGTACAGTTACATATAGATATGATACAGTGTGAGTACAGTTACATATAGATATGGCACAGTGTGAGTACAGTTACGTATAAATATGGTACAGTGTGAGTACAGTTACATATAAATATGCTACAGTGTGAGTACAGTTACATATAGATATGGCACAGTGTGAGTACAGTTACGTATAAATATGGTACAGTGTGAGTACAGTTACATATAAATATGCTACAGTGTGAGTACAGTTACATATAAATATGCTACAGTGTGAGTACAGTTACATATAGATATGGCACAGTGTGAGTACAGTTACTTATAGACAACTCACAGTCAGATATGATGCATGAGCTAACTCAAGAGCCATCATTTGTTAAGTAACGGAGTTGGTTACTATTTCGGTGACCTGGCATCATCCCAGGGAATGTCTCCTGTGCAATACTCTGCACGCAGGCTGTTGGTAAGCAGCCAAATCACTCCTCATTACGGACATCCTGCATGTCCTCGCTTTATATTCGGGATAAAATTACAAAAACGATATAAATTAAATCAAACATGATGCTATCAGCGCCATCTGTTGGTAGGTTTTGTTATTACTGTCGAATAAATTTATCCGACCATTCCGCTACTCATTTCATTTAATAGCCAAATTAATGTCAATTGGCGCCGAATCTGTTGTTATTGTCCAAAGCCCATTTGTGCCACCAATCCGTCCACCTCATAGAGCGTCGCATTTTGACGTATACTCTAAGGCCAAAAATCGTCATACTAGATAATGGTAGCGGCTCGCGAGATTGACATGCTATACGTTTTATATTTTGGGTCCTCTTGTGGGCGAGGATAGAGGCACTTTCGTTTTTTGACGCTGGGAAACCTTAGGATGACTGGCTGGTGTCAGAAGGAGTTGCAGCTGTTGCCACAAGCATATTCCGGGGGGAGGGGGCACGGCCGCAGCTTTAACGAGCCTGGCCTGTGGAGGAGTTGAGATGCTTCACCCACGTACTATAAATACAAATAATTGCCAACAGAAGCTAATTACTTAAACTAACGTACTCCTTCTTATGTCTAGATCTTTAATATATTTTAACATTTATTTATATATGAGAGCCAATCTAATATTTTCTCGGTGATACAGCTCGCTGTTGTGATTTGGTTAGGAAATGCATATTTATTTATATCATTATTTTTGTTATGCACGAAACTGAGCTTTTTAACTGCTGTAATATATATTCGGTCCAGATGAGGTTTTCCTGTCAACTTGCCGGCGACATTCCGTTGACTATATATAAAGTCTGTTATTGGGTGAAGTCTGCAATACTGCCAATTCTGCCAGCCCTACTGCCATGTCTGCCTGCCATACCATCCAGTCTACCAGATATATGCTATGTCTGCCTACCATAGCGCCGAGGTAAAGCTTTATCCACTGTCATTTCTTTACAACAAGGCTTCTGGAATTACCAATTGTTCTAGGCTAGCGAGGCGTGAAATTATTCCTCCTTACCTGCTTGATACCTGCTTGATGGGGTTCTGGGAGTTCTTCTACTCCCCAAGCCCGGCCCGAGGCCAGGCTTGACTTGTGAGAATTTGGTCCACCATGCTGTTGCTTGGAGTGGCCCGCAGGCCCACATATCAATCACAGCCCGGTTGGTCTGGCACTCCTTGAAGAAAACAATCTAGTTTTCTCTTCAAGATGTCCACGGTTGTTCCTGTAATATTTCTGATGCTCGCTGGTAGGACGTTGAACAACCGCGGACCTCTGATGTTTATACAGTGTTCTCTGATTGTGCCTATGGCACCTCTGCTCTTCATTGGTTCTATTCTGCATTTTCTTCCATATCGTTTACTCCAGTACGTTGTTATTTTACTGTGCAGATTTGGGACCTGTCCCTCCAGTATTTTCCATGTGTATATTATTTGGTATTTCTCTCTCTCGTCTCCTTTCTAGTGAGTACATTTGGAGAGCATTGAGACGATATCAATAATTTAGGTGCTTAATCTCGTCTATGCGTACCGTATACGTTCTCTGTATTCCCTCTATTTCAGCAATCTCTCCTGCTCTGAAGGGAGAAGTGAGTACTGAGCAGTACTCAAGACGGGGCAACTCTAGTGATTTGAAGAGTACAACCATTGTGATGGGATCTCTGGACTTGAAGGTTCTCGTAATCCATTGTATCATTTTTCTGGCTGACTCAATACTTGCTTGGTTATGCTCCCTAAACGTTAGGTCGTCGGACATCATTATTCCCAAATCCTTGATATGCTGTTTTCCTATTATGAGCAGATTCAATTGTGTTTTGTACCTTGTATTATGATTCAGATCCTCATTTTTGCCGTATCTGAGTACCTGAAATTTATCACCGTTAAACATCATGTTATTTTCTGCTGCTCAATCGAAAACTTAGCTAATGTCTGTTTATAGTTTTTCAATGTCATCAGCAGAGGTTTTTTTCATGCTGATTTTTGTATCATCTACAAAGGATGACACGAAGCTGTGACTTGTATTTTTGTCTATATCAGATATGAGAATAAGGAACAGCAGTGGTGCAAGGACTGTACCTTGAGGTACAGAGCTTTAAACTGCGCTCGGACTCGATTTTACTTGATTGACTGTTACTCTTTGTGTTCTGTTCGACTGGAAATTGAGTATCCAGCGTCATACTTTACCAGTTATACCCATTGACCTCATTTTGTGTGCAATCACTACACGGTCACATTTGTCGAATACCTTTGCAAAGTCTGTGTATACAACATCTGCATTCTGTTTCTCTTCTAATGCCTCAGTGATTTTGTAATAATGGTCAAGTAGCTGTGAGAGGCATGATCTTACTGCTCTAAATCCATGTTGGCCTGGATTGTGGAGGTCATTGGTTTCCATGAATCTAGTGACCTAACTCCTGATCACTCTCTCAAATACTTTTATTATGTGGGACGTTAGTGCAACTGGTCTATAATTCTTTGTCTATGCTCTGCTACCTCCCTTGTGTAGAGGGGCTATGTCTGCTGCTTTCAGCGCATCTGGTATCTCCCCCATGTCCAAGCTCTTCCTCCACCCTATACTGAGTGCCTGTGCTACTGATACTTTGCATTTCTTTATAATTATTGAATTCCATGAGTCTGGACCCGGGGCTGAGTGCATGGGCATATTGTCCATTTCTCTTTCAAAATCTGCTACGCTCGTGTTGATATCAGTTATATTTACAGGTGTTTGAATATCACACATAAAGAAATTGTCCGAATCTACCTCTTTCATGCTGAGTATCGGAGTGCTAAACATGTCCTCATACTGTTTTTTTAGGGTTTCACTAATTTTTTTGTTATCCTCAGTGTATGAACCTTCACTAATACGAATAGGTCCAATGCTGACAGTGGTTTTTGCTTTTGATTTAGCATATGTGTAGAAATGTTTTGGATTTTTCTTTATTTCTTGAATTGCTTTGTGTTCTACTTGCCTTTCTTTAGTCTAATAGGAATGCTTCAGTCTCTGTTCGATTTCTTCAATCTCTCTGTTTATATTATTTCTCCTTTGTATGGAGAGTCGTGTCTGCTTAAGCATTTCCGTTAATTTCTTCCTTCTTTCGTCATGTCGTCTGCACTCTCTTTCTACATTTGACCTCTTTCTGGCTTCCCTCAAAGGAACATGTTTCAGACAGACTTCATATGCTTCGGAAGTCAGCTTTTCTATTCCATGTGTAGGATTATTATTTTCTTAGAATAATTTCTCATTGAATGTTTGTAAGTTCCCGGTTTATTTTCTCCCAGTCTATACTTTTATTATTTAAATTGATTTTATTGAATAACCCTTCTCGCGTGCTGTTTCTCTTGGGCCTACTACCGTTATTAATGTTAGTTTGCACTTCAATGAGCTTGTGGTCCGAGTACGTAGTGTCTGAGACAGTAATGTCTCTGATTAGCTCATCATTGTTCGTGAATATCAGGTCCAGCGTGTTTTCGTTCCTAGTTGGTTCTGTAATCTGCTGACTGAGCAAGAATTTGTCACAGAATCTCAGTAGTTCTCTGACCTGTGATTGGTTATTTCCAGGTTGCTTTCCTGCTGTAATGTTATTGTTTACTATTCTCCATTTTAAACTGGGTACATTGAAGTCTCCAAGGAAGATAATATCTGATACTGGGTTTGTTAGGTTATCAAGGATGTTCTCTATTTTGTGAATCTGTTCAGTGAATTCGTCAACTGTTGCATGTGGCGGTTTGTATATTAAAATAATAAGTAGATTAATAAGTAGATTTTTATGATGTACGATGTTAGTGGTATCGGTCTGTAATTTTTTGTCTCTGCCTTATTTCCTCCTTTATGGAGTGGTGTCCATAAAGCTTTATGGAGCATTTGTCGCTGTTTTCAATATGTCAGGGATAACGCCAGTATATAGGCTTTGTCTCCAAAAATGTGAATGGGCTGCGATAGCGTTTTTTTACAGTTCTTGATGAATATAGAGTTCCAAGAGCCAGGGCCTGGTGCAGAGTGCATAGGATACTGCCTTTGGCTTCTTTAAAATCCAGTGGGGATAGGGTGACATCTAATATGATTTGATGTTGGTGTCATATCAATGACAAATTCGTTTGGGTTATCAATCTTTAGGGTGTTTAGTGGCTCGCTGAAAACCGAGTCGTACTGATTCCTCAGTATTTCGCTCATTTCTTTGTTGTCATCAGTGGAAGTTTCATCTCCCTTTCGCTGGGACCCAATACTAGATGTGGATTTCATCTTGATTTTCCATAGGAGAAGAACTATTTCGGATTTCTCTCTATTTCACTGATGGCCTTTTGCTCTCTTTGCCTCTCCTGGGTTTTGTATGATTCTTGTAGCTTTAGTTCAATTGTTTCTATTTCTCTACCTAACCTTCTTCGCCGTTCTTGAGATAGGGTGCGACTCTCAAGTTGTTCCACAATTCGTTTTCTTCGCCTATATAGGGAACGACGTTCCCGTTCCAATCTGCGTATCTTCCTGTTTTTTCTTAGGGGTATGCGGTGTGAACATATTTCTAGTGCTACTGAGCTTATTTTTTCCTGGCACTGGTTCAGGTTTGCGTTTTCTAGCTGTTCTTCCCAGTTTATTTCTGTGAAGTCTTGGTTTATTTGCTCCCAGTTTATCTGTTTATTATTGAAGTTGAATTTGCTGAAATTTCCTCCTTCCGGAATCAGGACTGGTTTTGAAGGTTTATTCCCCACGCTAGTAAGAACTTCAATTAAGTTGTGATCTGAATAACAGGTATTTGTAATCATTATGTTCCGGATCAATTCATCATTATTAGTGAAAATGAGGTCCAGCGTGTTCTCCTTCCTAGTTGGTTCTACTATTTACTGGTTTAAGGCAAACCTGTCGCACATCCGTAGCAGGTCATTTGCATGTGCCTGTTAATTTAGGCTACTTCCTGGAGTTCTCTCTGATACAACCATATCAGCAATGGTCTTCCTTTTCAGGCGCCGTAGGTTGAAGTCCCCCAAGCAGGATGATGTTTGGGGCTTGATTTGTGATGTTTTCCAAGCAGTGTTCTATTTTCATTAGTTGGTCTTTAAACTGCTGAGGATTTGCCTCCGGTGACTTATATACAAGGACAATAACTACATTTAAGATCTCTATTTTGATTATTAGCACTTCTACCATATCATTTGTGGTGTTTAGCAGCTCAGTACAGATGAGTGTGTCCTTGATATAGAGGCTGACCCCACCTTGTAGCCTGTGTTTCCTGTCACATCTGAAAAGATTGTACTCCGAAATCCATATTTCACCATCATGGTAGTCCTTGGGGTGGGTTTCCATTAGGGCTGCATTTGCCTCGTGTAAGAAGCCATCTATGAGTGCACTTTGTTACATTTGCGTGTTTTTATACCCTGAAAGTTGGCAAATAAAAATGATGTTATGTTTGTCAAAGTGCTGGATGCTTTACTTGGTGTTAATATCTGAGGCTCTGGTAAGGAGGCCACTGTGTTTGCGTCCTCTCTAGCATTTGACCGAGTTAATGGTAGAGCTGGACATTTTTAGCCATTCTTCTCCTCTTCTTGCTAAAAAATTACCCTGGTAGTGCTGTGGCTGCTTTCATCGAGTTTGTTTGTCGGTCTCACAATAGTCTCACTACTATTGAGACTACTGTCGGTCTCACTACTCTTCCAAGACTAGCAGCTCACAGTCCTCGGCGCCCTTACACCGTTGGAACTCGGCTCCCTCGCACTTCCCTGAAGTACTGCAGTCTTTGGTAGTCACTATGAACTTGTCAAGCGGTTTAAATGCACTGAATAAGGCTCCTAGGCCTAAGAACTCGAGAGCTCAACTTGCGCACGTCCGCTCTCAACGAAGTGCCACGTATTTCTGAGCGCCTGGCGCTCTGCAGGCGAAGAGAAAAGGTCTACCGGTGACGTCACAGACCCAGGGGTGGGCTCTGTTTGGTCAATAGAGTCATGTGACCATAGCCAATCACCGGCCGTTTGGGGGCGCACACAAAACGGTGGATTTGCAGGCAGGGGGCGCAATTTTGTTGTACCTAGGGCGCGACTTCTCTCCTTTACCTACAAACTTTAAATACAAATTTCTCCATAAATCGGAAACCATTTCGGTAACCTCATACCTCAAAAGATTCCCTGCATCTCAGAGAACCTACAGGTAAGCTGATATGACTCTTAAATCCTGCATATGGAAGAAATAGGAGAGGGCACCGTCACAGGTAGTTGTAGTCCTGGTGGTGGTTGTAGTCCTGGTGATGGTTGTAGTCCTGGTGGTGGTTGTGGTCCTGGTGATGGTTGTGGTCCTGGTGGTGGTTGTAGTCCTGGTGGTGGTTGTGGTCCTGGTGGTGGTTGTAGTCCTGGTGGTGGTTGTAGTCCTGGTGGTGGTTGTGGTCCTGGTGGTGGTTGTAGTCCTGGTGGTGGTTGTAGTCCTGGTGGTGGCTGTAGTCCTGGTGATGGTTGTGGTCCTGGTGGTGGTTGTAGTCCTGGTGGTGGTTGTAGTCCTGGTGGTGGTTGTGGTCCTGGTGGTGGTTGTAGTCCTGGTGGTGGTTGTAGTCCTGGTGGTGGTTGTAGTCCTGGTGGTGGTTGTAGTCCTGGTGATGGTTGTGGTCCTGGTGGTGGTTGTAGTCCTGGTGGTGGTTGTGGTCCTGGTGGTGGTTGTGGTCCTGGTGGTGGTTGTGGTCCTGGTGGTGGTTGTAGTCCTGGTGGTGGTTGTAGTCCTGGTGGTGGTTGTGGTCCTGGTGGTGGTTGTGGTCCTGGTGGTGGTTGTAGTCCTGGTGGTGGTTGTAGTCCTGGTGATGGTTGTAGTCCTGGTGGTGGTTGTAGTCCTGGTGAGGGTTGTGGTCCGGGTGGTGGTTGTGGTCCTGGTGGTGGTTGTAGTCCTGGTGGTGGTTGTAGTCCTGGTGATGGTTGTGGTCCTGGTGGTGGTTGTAGTCCTGGTGGTGGTTGTAGTCCTGGTGATGGTTGTAGTCCTGGTGATGGTTGTAGTCCTGGTGATGGTTGTGGTCCTGGTGGTGGTTGTAGTCCTGGTGGTGGTTGTAGTCCTGGTGATGGTTGTAGTCCTGGTGGTGGTTGTGGTCCTGGTGGTGGTTGTGGTCCTGGTGGTGGTTGTAGTCCTGGTGATGGTTGTAGTCCTGGTGGTGGTTGTGGTCCTGGTGGTGGTTGTAGTCCTGGTGATGGTTGTGGTCCTGGTGATGGTTGTAGTCCTGGTGGTGGTTGTGGTCCTGGTGGTGGTTGTAGTCCTGGTGGTGGTTGTAGTCCTGGTGGTGGTTGTGGTCCTGGTGGTGGTTGTAGTCTTGGTGGTGGTTGTAGTCTTGGTAGTGGTTGTAGTCCTGGTGGTGGTTGTGGTCCTGGTGGTGGTTGTAGTCCTGGTGGTGGTTGTGGTCCTGGTGGTGGTTGTGGTCCTGGTGGTGGTTGTAGTCTTGGTGGTGGTTGTAGTCTTGGTGGTGGTTGTGGTCCTGGTGGTGGTTGTGGTCCTGGTGGTGGTTGTGGTCCTGGTAGTGGTCTTACTCCTGGTTGTTGTCTTAGTCCTGACTCGAACCAGAATTGGAGCTACATCTCAGCGCGTCGGGGCCGGATGCGAATTTGGCGGCGGGGCCGAATGTGACGTTGACAACACTTCTCTTGTACCTGTCTGGACAGTCACTGTTGGCAATGAGGCACATTCTTATGTTTGTTTCCTTAGTGTATGTTACGGCCCTACTGGGGCGTAACCGGGTTCTTTTCTGGTGTTATTAGAATTTGGGAATCCGGCCCCAAGCTAGTAGAGGCTTTCAAGGGATGTGTTCTGTAACGCAAGTTAAATTAAAGGGGAAGGGATACAAATGTTCGGATTTATATATATAATCACCACCACCATAAATAAATATATAAACAATCACACTGGGGGTATAAATACAAAATGTACAGAATCGTCTTCCTATGAAGACACAGGATGCTCCACGGTGCGCACTTTGAGTAGCCCTGGTTCCTTCTTCGGCCCACGATGAATCCTCTTGGATTCTCTCTGCGAATCTACCCTGGCCACAGGCTAGCCACATCAAAGTCCCACTGGGTGCTCCGTCGTGGAGGCCTTCAATCACAATCCAGCCTGTAGCTGGCAAGTTCCAATCAGCTCCGCTGTGGAGGCCACTCCACGACCGATACTAGGGTTGTGAGCCCTAGGCAGGAGCCTCGTGTGATTCTGCTGATCACTCTCCTCTCTCAGTACCACAGTGGCTAGTCTCCTCCACCAGCCAGCCCCGGATACGACGATTCCTCGACTCTGCCACGTCACAGGCAGGCTAACACTCTCAACAGTGTTCGTCCGGGGGTGACTCACAGCTTCTTCAGCGCAAACTCGTGGAGAGACCTTGGCTGCCTCGGGTAGACTGATCCATCGACCAATACAGCAGTCCCAGGTCGACTCTGTAATCAGACACGTCATTAGTACCAGGACTAGGGAACCTTACTTACAGGCTTAGACACAAACTTCCACTTCTCTGCTCCATAGATGGCGTTGCTGTCTAAGCGTCACCTCACCAGAGGTCAGCAGCAGCTATGTTATGAGCTGATTAAGACGGGAAACCAGCCCCCTGTGGCCGGTATATCCCGTCCTCACTAGATGGCGTCGTCCATTTGGAGGGGGTTTCGGGAGCGGACTCACAGATGGCGTTTTAGTCACTGCTCCGTGCTACGATGCTGGACTCGGGTCCGTAACAGTGTAGACTGCAGTGTGGAAACCTCCGCTAATTTCTGTGACTGTTACATCTAGAAAGGGCAGCTTCCCATCCTTCTCCATCTCGTAAGTGAAACTCAACACAGAAATCTGCTCGAATGCCTCCTTTAGCTCCTGCAGACATCTGACATCAGGTACTTGTGTAAAAATGTTTTCAACATACCTACAGTATAAGGCAGGTTTCAAGTCCATGTCAACTAAGACCTTCTGTTCGATAGTACCCATGTAGATGTTCACAAACAGGACCGCAAGGGGAGAACCCATGGCAACCCCATCTACTTGCTTATACATGTGCCCATCTGGTCTCAAGAAGGGTGCCTCTTTAGTACAAGCTTGGAGTAGTTTTCTTGGAATGTTTTCTGGTATGTTAAGAGGAGTACAAGCCGGATCACGATACACTCTGTCCGCTATCATCCCGATTGTTTCATCCACAGGTACGTTGGAAAACAGTGATTCTACGTCCGACGAGGCTCTTATCCCTGTGGCCTGTGTTCCTCGCAGTAAGTCAACAAATTCCTTTGGAGACTTCAGGCTGAAAGCACAAGGTACATAACGAGTCAGCAAGCCACTGAGTTACTTCGCCAGTCTGTATGTGGGGTGTGGGTATCTGGCTGATGATTGGCCGAAGTGGGTTTCCAGGCTTGTGGGTCTTGACATTTCCATATATATATATATATATATATATATATATATATATATATATATATATATATATATATATATATATATATATATATATATATATATATATATATATATATATATATATATAATCTTCTTCAAGAGATTGAGCCTGCTCTTCCCTCCAAAAATACGTCACTACAAATATATAAAACTACTATGAAAGAAATGTCCAACAACGACAACAACATCTCCAAGGTTTGCCAGAGCGCAAAACGTATGCAGCCAGGGACACCTGCTTCACCTCAAACCGCCAAACTACCTGTCTTGTTGCCGGCTCCTCGCTGATTGGCCGCCGGTCTGGCTGCAACTGCACTCCACCCACCATACTACTCGATGTCTGGGGCCGCCACGACCTCAGTCCTTAGAATATTCAGTGCTTTCATACGGTTAACACTTCTTCCTGGTAGACTGAGCTTTGGCTTAAGTGTACTAAGAGAGGTGATAGCTTAAAGCCAATATTCCTGCACCTCTCATTTTATTGTATATTGCACAGCTTGTTATTGCTCACTTGTCTTAACGTAACTTTTCATTTTGCCATTTTATTATTCTTATTATTTTGATTGATTGATTTTATTATACGAATTTGTATGTCCATTTTATTCATGTTTTGTTTATCTAACGTAATTAAAATTTCATTGTTAAAATTTACTTGTGTTTTGTGTGTCTTCTCCTTACCTTACCACAGACGAAGTTCCAGATTTTCTATTTTTTTTTATTCTATGTGACGAGGCCATACCCCTAGCTTTGAACAGCCGAACACCAACGCATTACCGTCACATATTATATGGGGGCCTGTCCTAGGAGCTTCACTCAGGTACTGGTGCCAAGTGGTAATTAATGGTAAGCGTATTTAACTTTGTTAACGTAGCTTTTACTATTTTTCATATTCAATTTCATTTTATATGGTGCGGTGTATTGTGCATTACGAGAGTAACATATGGTGAAGGTGAGACAACTTTGGATTACGTGGTGACTGTAGGCCTCAGTCATACTCTTAATTGGTCATCTCTCCCTCCGTGTTATTACTCGTGTTTACCATCTTTGTCCCTTGGATATTTCTCATTTTGACAGATCATCATATTGGTACCCTGGTACTGTGGTCTGCCCTGGGTCAAGAGCACCCAATCTTCTGCAATCTGACTGTAGGAGGACAAAGAGGGCCATAGTTCCTCTAGCTCGAACTTTAGTTGCTGAATTGGGACCTCAGCAGCAGTTCTCGTCACCAGTTGACACCTCGCACCCCTACACGTCAGTCAGAGATGATGATACATACAATGGTAGGGAATTAGCTTACTTTTTCAGAGCACAAAAGTTCGCTAATTCTGTAAGTATCATATTAAATTCAGTACGAAAAACTTGCTTTATGTCCTATAGAGACTTGGCAAGGTATGCCTACATCCTTGGACTACCAATTTTACTTTTGAGGCAATTAACTGTTTCATTTGTTTTCGAAACTCTGTTTCATTTGTTAGTAGGATTTTCTTGCCCTTATCCCCTTACATGAGTACCGGGTACAAGATTTCCTGCGCCTTTGATTTAAATTAATCATTTAACATCTTGTACTTAACTTTAATTGTTAAAGATCCCACAGGATAGGTATCAGTTGCCACGTTGTCCTGTTTCTGACATTCACTATAACTGAATATTCGTGTTACATTTATTTGCTAATTTCACCATGTTTCATCTCCAAGCTTTCCGTGCAGATCCAGCAGGTGAAATAGGGACTTTAAGTCGTGCCAAGAGAACTGAATTACAAACTCTTGCACATGAGTATCAACTAGAAGTTCCCTACCAAGCCAACAAAAATGACCTATACAACCTGTTGCTGGATCACTATTTAGAGCAAGGTACGATAGACTCTGATACTCATGAAACTTACTATATTGCAGATAAAACTGATTTGGCAACGCTGAAACTCAAACTAGAGCTGGCCAAGATTGAACGCGAACAGCAAAGGGAAGCCCTCGAACAACAAGAACGAGCTGCTGCCATACGAAGGGAAGAACACGAACGCGAAGCTGCCTTGAGGAGAGAACACGAACGTGAGGTCGCATTACTCCGTGAACGTGAACGAGTACAGCTTGAAACCAAACAACGCGAGTTGGAGATGCAACGCGAACATGACAAGCAACAAGCGACTCTGGCTCTAGAGTGTCGTCAACGAGAATACACGTTGGAAACTTCACACCTCGCTCAACGCCAGCAAGCTACTGCCAATCTTCCCGTCAGTTTTAATATATCACATGCAAGTAAGTTAATGCCATCCTTTGTAGAAGCAGAAGTTGATGTGATTTTTACCACCTTTGAAACCCTTGCTAATCAACTCAGTTGGCCTGTCGACCAATGGGCCACACTTCTCAGAGTCCATCTTACAGGTAGAGCTGCAGTCACACTCAGTACTTTGGCGTCTGAGAATGACTACCACACTCTGAAACAAGCAGTGTTGGACGCCTACCTCCTCTCTACTGAAAGTTATAGAAGGAAATTCCGTGACCACCTGAAGGCAAGTACCACTACCTTCCTTGAGTTTGCTAACACAAAACGGAGATATTTTATGAAATGGCTGGAAGCAGCACATGTCTCTACTTTTACAGAACTCGTCAACCTGATGTTAGTTGAAGAATTCTTGAGGCGTGTGCCGCCTCCTGTCCGTCTCTACTTAGCAGATAAAGAAGAAACCGACTACCTGAAGTGTGCTAAGTCGGCTGACACTTACAGCCTCATCCACCAGCTGACACCCGAACCATCCTCCAGTAAGAAGTCGTGGTACAGTTACGAGAAAGTGAGTCCCGATCAAGCTGGTTCGCAACTGTACTGCAAGTATTGTAGACTCTATGGACATACCATAGACAAGTGTGGTAAGTCTCAATACAAGGGAACCACTGACCAACAAAAACCCAAACCAACTCCTCCTAAGTCCGGTAAGCCTGTGATGAATGTTGGTGTTAATGTTAATGATCTTTCTCTTTTCAGTAACCACCTGTATACTGGAACTGTCTCTGCCAACGGTTCAAATCCGGAGGGACGTTTCAAATTGAAGATCTTGAGGGACACAGCGGCTCTTCAATCGATCATCTTGAAGTCGGCTGTGCCCAACATCGTCTACACCGGAGAAACTGTCTTCATCACTGACCTCACTGCTACCACTCCATACCCTCTCGCCAGAGTCCACCTAGATTGTCCCTACGTGAACGGGGAAGTCCAAGTCGCCGTCAGGGAAAAGCCTTTTCCCATGCCTGGAGTGCAACTTCTCCTAGGCAACGACTTGGCAGATGACCTGCAACCGACCAACCTGATCGTCATGGACAAACCCCAGGTGTGTAACTCTGTGCCAAGTAACCCTATTCTAGAGTATGTTCCAGCAGAGGTTCAAGAGAGTGATGAAGTTTCTCCTCCGGTTCTCGTGACCACCCGTGCACAAGCCGCACGTCCACAACCAGCTGACTCTACTGCTACCGCTGTCCCTCAAGACCCTCAGAAACTACCCCCGCATCTGACCAAGTTGGAGTTCCGTAAGTTGCAGAGGGAAGATCTTACTTTAACACCATTGTTTTTCCAGGCTGAGACTCAACCCGACAGTATTCCTGGGTTCTTCCTAGAGAACGACTTGCTCTACCGCAGATATAGACCCAGTAAACTGAAGGAGGAGGACGATTGGGCCAACATCGAACAACTTGTGATTCCTACCAGCCTGCAGCCCACTATTCTACACCTGGCCCACGGAGCGCTCTCCCACTACGGCTTCAACAAGACTTACCATGGAATTCGTCAAGACTACTACTGGCCAGGTATGGTAAATAGCGTCAAACAGTACGTAAAACAGTGTCATACATGTCAGATGGCAGGCAAACCGAACATCTCCATTCCCAGAGCGCCACTGATTCCCATACAGGTGCCTGCGGAACCTTTCCACAGACTCATAATAGACTGTGTTGGTCCTTTACCTCGGACCAGTTCAGGTAACGCCTACATCCTAACCATCCTGTGTCCTACCACCAGATTTCCCATAGCAGTTCCAGTGAAGAACATCACGGCTGCTACGGTTGTAAAACATCTATTGAAGATCTTCACTCAATACGGATTTCCCAGGGAGATTCAGAGCGACTGTGGTACCAACTTCACCAGTGATCTCTTCAAAAGGACACTGGAGGAGTTCAACATCAAACAGGTATTGTCCAGCCCCTATCATCCTGCTTCACAGGGTTCTCTTGAACGTAGTCATCAGACTATCAAAGCACTCTTGAAAAAGTTTTGTAATGAAACCTCTAAGGATTGGGATAAGCAAATCGACCTTATAATGTGTATTTACAGAAGTCTCCCCAATGAGTCCTTAGGAGTATCTCCTTATGAGATGCTATACGGCCGTAAGTGCCGTACTCCCCTTAAGGCTTTCAAAGACTCTCTCAGAGATGCCACCTTCAGTGAGCATCAGAATGTGCCCCAGTTTCTTCAAAACCTTCAACACATTCTAGAGAGAGTCCACCGCTTTGCCCATGATAATCTATTGAAAGCCCAGGAGAGGATGAAGACTCATTACGACCAGACCAGCAAAGTAAGAAAATTTAAGCCAGGAGACTTCATTCTAGCATACTTCCCTATCCCAGGTTCACCTTTACAAAACAGGTTTTCAGGACCCTACCGCGTCAAAGAGTGCAGAAATAACAACAACTATGTCATAGAGACTCCAGATAGGCGGCGGAAGACCCAGCTGTGCCACGTCAACATCCTGAAGCAATATAATGGTACTCCTCCCACTGTCCTGATTAACTGTTCTACCTCCACCGAACCCTACATCCACAGTGAGACCTTCCCAGCTTCTCCTCCCGAAAGCACTGACAAGGAGTCAGCGCTTTCTAATTCCGAATTCCTTAATGATCTTCCCAAATACTTTCAGGATAATAATCGTGCTCCTTTGCCCTATTCTAATTCCACTCTCACCTCGTCAGATAAGCCCTTCATCCTCCATGTCGACGCCAGTGGTACCGACGTTGGTGGTGTCGTGATGCAGCAACGAGGTGAGGAGAATACACCTGTCAGCGACTACTGCTACAAGGAACTACGGAACAATTGGCAAGGAGCTACTCTTCATCATCCTGAACCTCCAACACTTCGCTCCGTACCTACAAGGCGCCAGGTCTACAACCATCTTCTCAGACCACAACCCTCTCCGCTTCCTACATCAAGCCCAATTCACCAACCAGCGTCTTCTACGATGGGCTTTGTATTTACAAGATTTCAACCTGGAGATCCGCTATATCAAGGGTTCTGACAACACCATAGCCGATGCCCTCTCCAGAGTTTATGAAGTAGAAGCGGCTCCATCCATTACTCCACCACATAACGACGTACCTCTTCCAGAACCGCAGGCTTCGGGGGAGAGTTGTGACGAAAATCTTCTTCAAGAGATTGAGCCTGCTCTTCCCTCCAAAAATACGTCACTACAAATATATAAAACTACTATGAAAGAAATGTCCAACAACGACAACAACATCTCCAAGGTTTGCCAGAGCGAAAAAACGTATGCAGCCAGGGACACCTGCTTCACCTCAAACCGCCAAACTACCTGTCTTGTTGCCGGCTCCTCGCTGATTGGCCGCCGGTCTGGCTGCAACTGCACTCCACCCACCATACTACTCGATGTCTGGGGCCGCCACGACCTCAGTCCTTAGAATATTCAGTGCTTTCATACGGTTAACACTTCTTCCTGGTAGACTGAGCTTTGGCTTAAGTGTACTAAGAGAGGTGATAGCTTAAAGCCAATATTCCTGCACCTCTCATTTTATTGTATATTGCACAGCTTGTTATTGCTCACTTGTCTTAACGTAACTTTTCATTTTGCCATTTTATTATTCTTATTATTTTGATTGATTGATTTTATTATACGAATTTGTATGTCCATTTTATTCATGTTTTGTTTATCTAACGTAATTAAAATTTCATTGTTAAAATTTACTTGTGTTTTGTGTGTCTTCTCCTTACCTTACCACAGACGAAGTTCCAGATTTTCTATTTTTTTTTATTCTATGTGACGAGGCCATACCCCTAGCTTTGAACAGCCGAACACCAACGCGTTACCGTCACAATATATATATATATATATATATATATATATATCAGCCCGTCCTCCAAAAATGGGGTGGTAAATGTAAGAAGACAAATAAGTGCAATTATGTACTATTCATAGCAGTTAGGAATTGTACTTATTTTCACTTAGTATTAAATCGTACTGTTAGATATATTGTGAATATTTGAGTTTACCTGAAAAACTGAAAAGAAAACCACAACCTCACCTAACCGTCTTAGTTTTTGAAGATAATAATTGTATTGCTTCTTAATTACAGTTATTACTTAACTTATAGCTATATTGATATTACAGTTTTATAAAACTAATAAAACAAAACTAAAATATATCAATAAATTGTAAAGTAACTCAGGATATTTTAAAATGTTGTATAAAGTCTACATTGTTTAATTAACCTGAAAAAGAAATTCCTGATATTTAAAACTTGTGTATCGTAAGTCGAAATTGAAAACGTCATCCTAAAATTCTGAGTGACTTAACAGAAAACGAGAATTATTAAAGCGGGGGAGGGAGTTGGGTCAATGTAACAGCCCCATAAGTGCAATTATGCACTGCTTATTACAGTAAGAAAGTGTACTTATTACACTTAGTATTAAATCGTACTGTCAATTCGGAGGATGGGTTGATATATATATATGTCGTACCTAATAGCCAGAACGCACTTCTCAGCCTACTATTCAAGGCCCGATTTGCCTAATAAGCCAAGTTTTCATGAATTAATGTTTTTTTGTCTACCTAACCTACCTAACCTAACCTAACCTAGCTTTTTTTGGCTACCTAACCTAACCTTACCTATAAATATAGGTTAGGTTAGGTTAGGTAGGGTTGGTTAGGTTCGGTCATATATCTACGTTAATTTTAACTCCAATAAAAAAAAATTGACCTCATACATAGAGAAAAGGGTTGCTTTATCATTTCATAAGAAAAAAATTATAGTAAATATATTAATTCAGGAAAACTTGGCTTATTAGGCAAATCGGGCCTTGAATAGTAGGCTGAAAAGTGAGTTCTGGCTACTAGGTACGACATATATATATATATATATATATATATATATATATATATATATATATATATATATATATATATATATATATATATATATATATATATATATATATATATATATATATATATATATATATATATATATATGTCGTACCTAATAGCCAGAACGCACTTCTCAGCCAACTATGCATGGCCCAATTTGCCTAATAAACCAAATTTTCATGAATTAATGTTTTTTCGACTACCTAACCTACCTAACCTAACCTAACCTAACTTTTTCTGCTACCTAACCTAACCTAACCGATAGAGATAGGTTAGGTTAGGTTAGGTAGGGTTGGTTAGGTTCGGTCATATATCTACGTTAATTTTAACTCCAATAAAAAAAATTGACCTCATACATAATGAAATGGTTAGCTTTATCATTATATAAGAAAAAAATTAGAAAAAATATATTAATTCATGAAAACTTGGCTTATTATGCAAATCGGGCCTTGCATAGTAGGCTGAGAAGTGCGTTCTGGCTATTAGGTACGACATATATATATATATATATATATATATATATATATATATATATATATATATATATATATATATATATATATATTTATATATATATATATATATATATATATATATATATATATATATATATATATTTATATATATATATATATATATATATA
>NC_091191.1:26610572-26645572 GCF_040958095.1 Procambarus clarkii | reverse complement strand
TTAAAATAACAAAGATATCTGATAGATGAAGATTTTTAACTAGTTCAGAAGAGTTTTAATTTCTGAAGAATACTCTCATTTTTTATATTCATGTAATTATATATGGCGGGTATGCATATGATCTGAGCGAACGGTTTTGGAACAATAGACTCTGTTGGAGCTGCTGTTCAATTTATTCTCATAAAAAAACAAAAGATCATTAGCTAAGGTATTAACCACATATTAACAAGCATAATTCACTGCTCCAGGATATTAACCCACATCACAACCCAAGTTAAGAAGTCACCATAAAGCATCAAACTAATTACCTATTTTTCTTACACATAAAGATGAGATTATATATTTTTGTTTAACCGGACCAGAAAATATGTGACACTTTGTAAATTACAAACTTCAGCTGACGGTATTGGCAAATATGTGCGGAGAGGTGTTGAAAAAAATTATGACTCTTCTGCCACCACGCTTTTAGGCTGAATTTCGAGAAACAGGCAGACATACGCATGATTGTATAATAACTGTGGGTTCACTGTAATATGTGTCTCTTTATGTGTAAAGTTCCTGCGGACATGGCCTCATCATCTTATGCACTCATTCACTCTCTGCCATAAGGGGTTTACGAGTGCTGGCAGGTATATGCCTGGGGTTTATGGCAGGTCTGAGTGCAGGCAGGTGTGGGTTTCTATGGCAGTTCTGAGTGCTGGCAGGTGGCAGGTGTGGGTTTCTATGGTAGTTCTGAGTGCTGGCAGGTGTGGGTTTCTAAGGCAGTTCTGAGTGCTGGCAGGTGTGGGTTTCTAAGGCAGTTCTGAGTGCTGGCAGGTGTGTTTTTTAAGGCAGTTGAGAGTGCTGATAGGTTGTTTTTTACATGAGTGTTGCCAGATGTAGATTTTCATATCATTCTTGATATAGCCCCATTTTCATTTATCTGAACGTTTCCATTGCTATTCATAGCTTTTGTGCAGCATTTCTGATGGAGTACTGACAGAAGCGATATTCTATGTCATCCAATATGGATATCCAGTCAATAAGTAACTATTTTCGCCCATGTCAGTTCAGGTTAAAGGTCGTTCTCAAACACCTAATTGATTTGTGTCTCCTAACGTTCACAGTGAAGCCAGAGCTAATGCAGAGAGATAGATAGATAGATAGATTGAGAGAGAAAGCGATGGAAATATTGTACCTGAATTCACAGAATACTGGTAATTGGGCCCCCCTTAAGATCTCCGAGGATCTCTAGATAAGCCGTAAGACATCATTCACAATGCAGTGTGTTCAATGTCCCTCGTTTCAGGAGCATCGCCGATTGATAACCACCTAATGACGCTCTATATAGCTCTGTGTTCATTGTTCCCCGTTCCATAGTGCCAGAGGCATCACTGATTGGTGCTCTGGCACTTGGGTCAACTTCTCATTCTTTGCCTTCATCATTTGATTAGGGTATTTGTACACATCTTTTTATAATAGATGTTGTGGGCGTCTGAGCTCCTTACCACAACCGGTTTCGGTTGCTTTCGCGTTGGTTTCCATTTAATTAATCAGTTGTACAGTTTCCAAACTGTTCATCTTACAGTTCTACACCAGACAAGTCTGGTCATGATACCTAGGCGACCGTCGGCCTCTGTTGGTGACCGTCAGCCTCTGTTGGTAGCCGTCAGCCGCTGTTGGTGGCCGTCAGCCGCTGTTGGTGGCCGTCAGCCGCTGTTGGTGGCCGTCAGCCGCTGTTGGTAGCCGTCAGCCGCTGTTGGTGGCCGTCAGCCGCTGTTGGTGGCCGTCAGCCGCTGTTGGTGGCCGTCAGCCGCTGTTGGTAGCCGTCAGCCGCTGTTGGTAGCCGTCAGCCGCTGTTGGTGGCCGTCAGCCGCTGTTGGTGGCCGTCAGCCGCTGTTGGTGGCCGTCAGCCGCTGTTGGTGGCCGTCAGTCTTTGTTGGTGGCCGTCAGCCTCTCTCGGTGGCCGTCAGCCTCTGTTGGTGGCCGTCAGCCTCTCTCGGTGGCCGTCAGCCGCTGTTGGTGGCCGTCAGCCTCTCTCTGTGGCCGTCAGCCTCTGTTGGTGGCCGTCAGCCGCTGTTGGTGGCCGTCAGCCTCTCTCGGTGGCCGTCAGCCTCTGTTGGTGGCCGTCAGCCTCTGTTGGTGGCCGTCAGCCGCTGTTGGTGGTCGTCAGCCTCTCTCGGTGGCCGTCAGCCTCTCTCGGTGGCCGTCAGCCGCTTATGGCGCCCGTCTGCCGCTTCTGGCGGCCGTCTGCCGCTTATGGCGCCCGTCTGTCGCTTCTGGCGGCCGTCTGCCGCTGTTAACGACCGTCAGCCGCTGCTGGCGACCGTCTGCCGCTGCTGGCGACCGTCAGACGCTGCTGGCGACCGTCAGTCGCTGTTGGCGACCGTCAGCCGGTGTTGGCGACAGTCAACCTCTGTTGGCGACCTTATCTATTCACACAATATTCTTTGTTACCTGCACCAAATTATATTAGTCGGCTTTACTTATTTTGGGAAGAGGAGGGAGATCCGGTGGGGAGGGAAACTCGGGTCGCAGTTCAATGTTGAGTACTGACGTGCCTGTCCCGAAGTTAATTTAATGTTAGTATGTTAGTACGTTAGTACACACATAACGGATGTCCCGTATTTGTAAAGGACAAATAAGATTCTAAGTCTTATAAAGGAACTCATGTTAAATGTAAAACATGGAATTATGAATCATCTAAAGTCAATAACTACTAAAGTCTACAATATGTTCAATGACTGGTGTCGCTATGACGGGTAACGATTAGGGTACTAAGTCTTAAAGCTTTGTAAACTCTGCAGTACTCTGGATGAATTAATGGTGTGGTTTATAGCCTACACATAAACAAATTAATAATGGAAGCATACAATTGAAGGAGACTTAGAATCCACAGCGAGGTGAATGTCCTGGGTCACTGTGACTTGTAACTGATTAGTTACTGGACATCACATCACGGTATCATCCTGATTACCTTGAATTGGATGGTAATTTATTTGCTCTCAATCAGAGCTATATTAGGCTTGTAGTTTCCGTTTACATTGTTGAGCAGCGGCTCTAAGTGGGCGTGTGCTCTGTGGATCAGAATTGTTGTCCTCGGAAACTGTAGGTGATGTTGGTTCTGTTGAACACTCTCGTTCTGCTAATTCGAGAGGTACCAACTTCTCTAATGTTTTTAGGGTAGTAGTGCCTCGGCACAAAACCCGTACTACTCTCAGGATGCCTTGACGATCTGGGTGGATAGAGACAATTTTGCCTATAGGCCATTCTGACCTGGGTCCATCACTGTAAACCAATACTAGGTCTCCTGGTTTGAGTTGAACCTTATTATAGGGGCTCGAAGCTCCATAGTGGTACTCTCGTAGAGCTGTGAGGTACTCTCGAGTCCACACCTCGATCCACCTTTCAATTACTCTCAAGAGATGTTGGTAACTTTCTACTAAGTCACTCCTGGTTACATGGGAAGGGTCAACGGGATCCTCTTCTGCCAAAGGTATCAGAGGGCTCAGTAGGCCTCCATGTATTAGATGTGAGGGACTCAGAGGTTCTCTCTGTGAGAAGTCATCTGATAGGTTAGTTAAGGGGCGGTTGTTAACCCGCGCCTCAATTTCTACGACGAGTGTCTGTAGTTCAGGGAAACTAATTTTCTGTCGATGCAAGGTCTTCCTTAAACATTTCTTGACAGTCCCTATCATACGTTCGTAGAATCCATCTTGCCAGGGGGCTCTGGGAGCTATAAATTTCCAGTGGCATTGTCGTCTCTGCATGACAGACTGCACTTCTGGATGATTCCATATCTCTCGTAGGCAGGCTTCTCCTGCCACAAAATTTGAACCATTATCGGATATCATTAGTTTGGGACAGGATCTGCGAGCTGCAAATCTATGAAAAGCTTGGATGAAGGATTCGGCACTCATGTCTGAAGTCACTTCTAGATGTACGCCTCGTGTGGTAGCACACGTAAAGAGGCAAATATAAGCTTTCACTGGTACCTTATCTGGAGTGCCAGTGAGAAGCAAGGCTCCTGTGTAATCGACACCAGTGGTCTCAAAGGGACGAAGATGGACTACTCTCTCCTTAGGGAGTGGTGGAGGTCCTGGGTAAGGACACACTCGAGCGTCGTATCTTTTGCAGATTACACAGGACTTTATGAGTGATTTGACAGTTTGACGACCTTGAGGAAGCCAATATTTCTGTCTGAGGTCGGTGAGAGTGTCTAACACTCCACCATGCAAAGTACCATATTGATGATGATGTAAAACTAGAAGCTTTGTAACAATGTGGTGACGTGGTAGAAGGATCGGATTCTTTGTATCAAAATCAATTTCTGCATGAAGCAGACGTCCTCCACACCTTAATATATTATGAGTGTTGGCATCATACCAGATACCTAGAGACTTGGTTAATTTATCTGGAAGATTTTCATATTCACTTCCATACGTCTCTTGTTGTGCACGTTTGATCCAGTAGAGGACAGGATTGGGAAACTTATGTCTGATTCCTATCTTAGCAAGAAAATCAAACACATGTGCTGTCACTCTTAATAACTTACTCAAGTTGGAATCATTGTGAGGATTAATAGCTAAGGTTCGATGAGGTTCTGGATCATTCATGGGAATAGTGATACTGGTCACTACGACTTGTGGTTTCTGTTTAGGCCACTGACCACTAACAAGCCATGAAGGTCCATTAAACCACATCGAAGACTTTATTAGCTGTTTTAATGCTAAGCCTCTTGATAGGTAATCTGCAGGATTGTCCTTGGTGGAGACATGTCTGAATTTATATCCCGCAGATAATTCATGAATTTCCCTAACACGATTACTAACGTAGGGAGTTTTTTGTTATTATTTTTTACCCATTGTAAGACTGCCACATTGTCTGACCACACTACGATTTCACTAAAGTGAATATTATTGAGAGTCTTGGTCAGGCAATGAGCCAATCGTACTCCCACCAGATATGCAGTTAACTCCATTTGAAGCAAAGATCTCTTCTTGATTGGAGCAACTCTTGCTTTAGATGTGAGTAAAAAGGATTGTACATTATTGACTAAGTAGGCTGCAGTGCCATACGCTTTGCCAGAGGCATCGCAAAAGACGTGCAAATTTGTGGGTAAGATTTGTCCTGAAGCATTACGAGGAAATTTCAAATCACCTAATTGATTGAAATCCGTTGTTAGTATTTGCCATTTATCTTGCAACTCAATTGGCAACGGATCATCCCATCCCATATGTTTCTGCCAGCATTCGTGCATGAGGAGCTTGCCCCTTATTAAAATTGGGCTAAGTAAGCCCAAAGGGTCAAATGGTAGACTGATATACGAGAGCAATTTTCTCATGGTAAGGGATGAATTATTGGTTTGTACTGACTTGACATTCATCTCGTCGGTAACTGTGTTCCATTCCACGCCCAGAACTTTTAATTTATTAGGTACCAGATAACCAGGAAATTCTTTCTCGATTATCTGGTTTAATGATTTGTTGTTTGAGGCCCATGATTGTAGTGGCATATTGGCTCCTAACAACTCACGGTTAGCCTCATGGTAGATTTATACCAATTTGGATTTGTCATTAGTACTTCCCTGGAAATTATCGACATACAAGTTGTCACTAATCTCTGTTTTATAAGGGCTATCTGACTTCTTCAAATGTGTATCTAATATAGCTTGAAGTAGAAACGGGGAAGAAGTCGCACTGAATAGCACAGAGGCAAACCTGTAGGTTACGACATCAGTGTCAGGATCCAGTGGTCCTTAATCCAGAGAAATTTGGTGCAATTACGATCCTCCTCTTGTTAGCCTACTCTAAGGAAAGCTTTACTGATATCGGCAGTATAAGCGAAAATACCAGTGCGGAATCGTAACAATACGTCATGTAGCCTTTGTGTTAGGCTAGGTCCCGTTTGGAAACATTCATTCAAGGACACGCTGTTTGCCTTCACTTTGGCACTACAGTTGAAGACAATACGTATTGGTGTTGTCAATGAATCTTTCACCACAGCGTGATGGGGTAAATAGTGACCTGTTTTTTGGTCATCATAATCAACAACTTCAATAAATTTACTGTGGAGTGGTTGTTGAATTAATTTATGATACATGTTCAATATATCTGGCTGTTTCTTCAGCCATATTTATTGAAACTGTAATTGAGAGGCTGCCATGTAATAATTAACTGGAAGTTGCGGATGATTCAACTTCCATGGCAGTCTCACCCAGTATTGTTTGTCTTTGTAGACAACTGTGTCCAGATATTGCTGGTAATTCCACGCATCGTCAGGGCTTGGTTTATCAGGGACAATACCTAAAGTGTCTAAATCCCACAGACGAAATACTGGTGGATCAGACTCATTATCTTCAGATATTTCTCTGAAATGTAGGGGTGACTGTTCCAAGCCTAGTCATGCCACTATTGAATTGTTAGTTTGTTTGTTGGTTGATGCAGTTTTTTGTTGGAAAAGCATAGGTCCAGTAAGGAATTTGCCTCCAGCAGATGACAACAAATTCATTCCGCGTTGTCTGGTGCATCCTGTTATAAATTTGTAATAATAGTCAGCGCCTATTAGGATACCAACATCTGTGAGGCAGTCAGAATTTATTTTGTGATCTGCTAGCCTCATGCGGTTACGTCTGAGATATCTCGCAGTGCGAGCTAGTCCTGTGACCTGCAGGTCTGAAGGAAGTTTACTACCACCGCTTGTATTGGACTAGTGGAAGATCCAAGTCTCACCAACACCTTGACTACTTGGTATTCACGAGGTCCACTATTAGTCAAGAATCCAGAAATATTCAGTCTCACACTTGTGGCAGGTTTTAATTTCAACTGCTCGACTAATTGTTGTGTGATGAAAGTTTTCTGTGATCCTTGATCAAAGAGACCTCTAGTGTTAACTCTGGACTTCCTATCAATTAGTTTGAGTTGAGCTATAGGCAGAGTAGTATTATTGCCTGACTCAGTAGCAAGTACATTTATTTCTTGGTGTACCTTGTTGGAAATTTCCAACACTGAATACAACACTGTTGTATTCTCATTAATTATTACTAATTCTACTAATCATTGTAGTGAGTAAAATTAACCCAACGTAGAATTCACATGTACTAATAATTACCTCTGTACAGTAAGGCTAGAAATCTTACATCACCCGACGCCAGTATTGCGTCAGATTCCATTGTAATAAACACATTTATATCCAATGTGTCTGAGAATTGAGTTTGATTCTCTATAAACAACGGTGTTCTGTGTGATAATTAATTACAGATAAACTGATCTCCAACTAAAGCCAAATAGAGCGTTTATAGTTATAGCTGTTATCTAGTAATAAAATTAACGTCACGCGTGAATGCCCTGGAGAGATTATAATTCTTCTCCATTGTTCGTTTACTATCATAAAACGGACAAATAATAATATTTAATTCCTCCAAATAATAAACCCGCCCTAATCCGAGCATTTCAAGCACAACTGCAAGAAATGACAATATCCATAATAAATAATTTGTTTAACAAACGCGGGACGTGGAGCGGGGCGGAAGAGACGCCAGTCCACGTGTTGAAGCGCTCACGAGTAGACGTGTTCACGTGGTGCTCACGAGGAGACGCCATTACCCAGCCACCAGGGTAAACGCTATCAAATCTCCAGAAGAAAGTCGCCACTGTGAGGTGTGAAGAACCTTGCAGACAATACCTTCACCTGGTGTCAGTGTCATTTACGGGACCTGTTAAATTTGGTTCTATGTAACTCCACGTGACCGGCCAGTGAAGCGCGTCAGTATCTAGGATAGGCTAGACCGGAGCCTAGGACGCGAATTTCGGCAAGCCTTAACTTACACAGTGCCCATATTAGCTAAGTATCCTTATCCTTATTTGATGCATCTAATGGGGGTTAGGTTTATAGCTGGGTAGCTTGTCGTGACGACGTATGACAACTAAAAACTACAGGTTATTATTTCCTGCTGTTAATCTCGTTTTCTTGAATATAGATTCCTAGTAGTTTAATTTGTTACTACTGAAACTAATTTGATTTACAGCGTGGGTGAAGATTTCTTCGTGCTGTCATTCTCATGTTAACCACCTCCCAGTGTTCCATGACGAGTCCAGGGGAATCAGAAGACTAGTCGTAACTAACTTCTAAGGAATCGTCATTAAGCTAAGATTTCTTTGTATTCCTTGAATTATTATCTGTGCTCTTTACATGCAGAACCCTGTTCATTGGATTAACATGTGTTTATTATAATTATTATTATACATATTCATAATCTATGTTCCCATTAGTGATAACGATGATGATTTCATAAATATTCATAGGATTAGATTATTATACATTGGACTGGTGAACGAACCACACTAGTTCCTGGACGTACTGAGTTCCAGTAATACCCCCCCAATGTAGGTGTTTGAGGCTTTGATTCATTTAATTATACAGCCCATTAATTATTTCAATGATCATATTCTCTAGTATTTTATCCATAGTTACTGGTTCATCTAGAATTTTCTAATGATCATATTTTCTCAGTTTCCCTCTTTTACTAGAAAAGTGGGTGATCCTTCGTAATTAATTTTACTATATTAATATTTAAATAATTAGAGTCAAGCCCTAAATATCCCACATTATGGTCCTCTTCGAACCGGATAGGCATAAAATTATAATTACAAATACTAGGTATTAATAACTAATCCTTGTGTGATGTAATCAAGACTAACCATTTAATTAATTGTGTCAACCAACAGTGTAACACATCAGTTAGTCTAAGTCACACCAACACATTGCTTACTTTCACCTCATGTACAAGGTAGCTTTAGTGGGTCATAGCCAATTACCCACAACACTTAGACCTATACCTCACACAGAAGTGAGAATCTTTAGGTCACCAGGAGCAACAGCTCATAACTTTTATAACAACTCCACACTAACACCTGCGTTAGAGTGGCCTCACCATCTAACCATTATATACCTAGGTGGCAATGACATCCATCCCACTCGTCATCCAGCTGAGGTGATCAAACACCTTAAAGCCATAATTTCTTCTTTCAAGCTCATCAGTAATTCGGTAGTATTCACATTAGTGGAACCTCGCCAACCAAGTCAAGATAATCGTTGGGGAGTAACACCAGAATACTACCAGAGAGCTGCTAGGTACATAAATTTCAGGCTGAAAAAACGAGTGAAATTGGATGCCACTTATATCCAATTTACAGCCAGACCTTATAGACAAAACCTGACCAGAGATGGTGTACACTTGTCAGGTGAGTCTAGGTTGCATGTGGTTGACAAGTTAATCAACACCATCAACTATTACAAACGGCTGTGGCTGGCAAGCCAAACATAACTGTACATAATTGTTTTCACTTGTGTGTGCAAGTGCACTCTTATAAAAACAAAACACCCAAAAATACAGCACAATTATATTCACCTTACTGCACCACAATAATCTTTACCAATATTATTAGGTAGAATTTAGGCTGAGATTGTGCTGAATTTGGTACAAGCCCAGACTAAATAAATTTATAGTTCTTAGTTAGGAATTATCACGACTAGATCTAAGCTAGTCAGTAGTGTATGTAGTATACTATTTGTGCTGACCCTAAACAGGGTGGGATTAACTTTGAGATAACTCTGATTGGAGTGTCTCCATAATATTTCTCTTGTATTCATTATTTTGTGTATCTCTTTTGTGTATTGCTGGATAATCTCCATTAACTCTGATGGTGATATAGAAGAGCTAACCGGACGAGAACTAATGGTGAAGTTCAGACAGTGCACAAAATATCTAGCTACTTGTTGTTAGGTAGGTACATTTAACCTCAAGTGAGGTAAAGTATAAATTAGCCACCTTCAATTAGGCTACATTTAATGTTACTTGTCCACTAATGAACAAGTACCCAAGCTTCATTAGTAATACATATACTAACCCCATGAAGTTTGGACCCAAGCCCAACATGGCTACTCCTGAACAGTTAAGGAAAACCTACATTGGCCTTAAAGGTCATTTGACCAGATTAATTAACAAGGCTGAGAACTTATCTAAAGATATTCCCATTGATTCTTATCACTTAGAGACATCAGTTAGAGTAGCTGATCTGAAATTTGAACAAGTCAAATCTACAAGTAAATCTTATCTTGATCTACTAAATACTGTAGAAATTGATCCTGAGGAAGTAAGTCAAATTGTAGACGACATCTCCCAGTATGAAGATGAGACTCAAGATATAATTGACAGGCTATCTAAATTAGCAAAACAATCTGGATCCAATGCCAGTAACACTGGGTCTCAATTCAATAACCAACTACCAGAGGTTCGTTTACCTACTTTAGACTTACCTATATTTTCAGGATTAGATACAGAAAATTGGGACAATTTTTGGACTTCATTTGAAGTTCACATCCATAAGAAACCGTCCTTGGACAAGGTTTCTAAATTTTCATACCTACTTAGTCTTCTCAAAGGAGAGGCTAAAAAGGTTATACATAACCTCACTCTTGATGAGAGTAATTATGAGGAAGCTATAAAACTCTTGAAGTTGAACTATTGCAACAAAGAGTTAAGTAGAGCTACCCTCTATTATCAATTACTAGATCTGAATGCACCAAATAGTAGACCAGAGTCACTTCAAAGCTTCAGACTAGAAGTAGAGTCTCTAGTAAAGGCCTTAGGTACTAAAGTTAATATACCTGCTTCAGAATGGTCTATCTAGTTACTACTGCAGAGGAAATTACCTCGAAATGTCTTGACAGAGCTCTGCTCACATTATAATACCGAGTTTCTCACTCTTGACCAAATATTCGAGGGATTGAACATAACGGTTAACAGGTTGAAGACTCATGATAAAATTAAACCTGAGTCTAAACCAACTAATACTGACACTTCAGTCAAACCTAAACAAGGTTTGAATAAGTCGAATAAATATAAATCCAAAACCACTCCATCCACTGGGAAAAGGAGTGGAAATATAGGTACATATTCGGTGTCTCCTTCTGAGATAACCAATGACTTGTCTACTAAAGAGACCAAGTCTATTTTGACCAGACCACACACTATAAATTGAAGGGACGACCCTTCAATTTATAGTGTGTGGTGAAGTCGTCCCTTCAATTTATAGTGTGTGGTCTGGTCAACATACTTCAGCCACGTTATTGTGACTCATCGCCTGCAGACCAAGTCTATTAACCAGAGAAAGTGTCTGTTCTGCAATCAGGGACACACCGCTTATCAATGCTCTGTTTATCCTACTTATAATGTTAGGGTTAAAAGGTTGCAAGAATTACACAAGTGCATGGGCTCTCATGATCCCAAAAAATGTGTAGTACAGCTACGCTCCTGCAACCGATGCAACCAAGGTGTACATCACTACGCCTTATGTAGAAAATCTTCTACACCAACCATGACCACTGGGGAGAATTCCATTAATTCTACCGCAGTGCAATATTGCAAAGTGCATCAAGAAGTAAATGTACTTGCTTCTGAGTCAGGCAATAATACTACTTTGCCTACAGCTCAACTTAGACTAATAAACCGAAGATCTAGAATTAACACTAGAGGTCTTTTTGACCAAGGTTCACAGAAAACCTTCAGTACACAACAGTTGGTAGATGAGTTAAATTTAAAACCTGCCAAAAGTGTGAGGTTAAATATTTCTGGTTTCTTGTCAAATAGTGGACCTCGTGACTACAAAGTAGTTAAGTTATTAGTGAGATTCGGATCTTCTACTAGTCCAATACACGCGGTAGTAGTGGATAAACTTCCCACAGACTTACAAGTCACTGGGTTAGCTCGCACTGCGAGACATCTTAGACGAAACCGCATGAGGCTAGCAGATTATAAAATAAATTCTGACTGCCTCACAGATGTTGGAATACTTATAGGCGCGGATCATTATTACAAGTTTATAACTGGATGCACTAGACAACACGGAATGAATTTGTTGTCGTCCGCAGGAGGCAAATTGCTTACAGGACCGGTGCTTTTCAGACAAAATCCGACGTCCACAAACCAACAATCTAATAACATAATAGTGGCGTGACTAGGCTTGGAACAGTCACCCCTACGTTTCAGGGAAATATCTGAGGATATTGAGCCTGACCCACCAATACATCGTCTGTGGGATTTAGACACTTTAGGCATTATCCCTGAACAACCAAGTCCTGATGATACGTGGACTTACTAGCAATACCTGGATACAGTTGTCTATGAAAATAAACAATGCTGGGTAAGACTCCCATGGAAGTTGGATCATCCACAACTTCCAGTAAATTATTTTATGGCAGCCTCACAATTGCAGTCTCAATTAACACGACTACAGAAGCAGCCAGACAAACTGAACATGTATCATCTACTCATCCAACAACAACTTAACAGTAAATTTATTGAAGTTGTTGATAACGATGACCGAAAAATAGGTCATTATTTACCTCATCATGCTGTGGTGAAAGACTCATTGACAACACCTATTCGTATTGTCTTTAACTGTAGTGCTAAAGTAAAGCCAAGCAGTGTGTCTTTAAATGAATGTCTCCAAACGGGACCTAGCCTAACACAAAGGCTACATGATGTGCTGTTACGATTTCGCACAGGCATTTTCGCCTATACAGCTGATATCAGCAAAGCTTTTCTCCGAGTAGGTTTACAGGAGGAGGATCGTAACTACACAAAATTCCTCTGGATTAAGGATCCACTGGATCCTAACAGTGAAGTTATCACATATCGTTTTGCCTCGGTATTATTTGGAGCTACGTCCTCACCGTTTCTTTTGCAAGCAACATTAGACACACATTTGAGGAAATCAAACAGCCCCTACAAGGCAGACATTAGCGACAACTTGTATGTCGACAATTTCCAGGGGACAACTAATGATCAAACTGATCTGGTAGAAATCTACCATGAGGCTAACCGTGAACTATTAGGAGCCAATATGCCACTACAGTCATGGGCCTCAAATAATGAATTACTCAACCAGGTAATCGAGAAAGAATTTCCAGGTTATCAGGTACCCAATCAATTAAAGGTTCTAGGCGTGGAGTGGAACACCAGTACTGACGAGATGAATGTCAAGTCAGTACAAACTGATAACTCAACCCTTACCATGAGAACACTGCTCTCGTTTGTCATTCAACCATTTGACCCTTTAGGCCTACTTAGTCCTATATTAATAAGGGGCAAACTCCTAATGCAGGAGTGCTGGCAGAAACATATGGGATGGGATGATCCGTTACCAAGTGAGTTACAAGCTAAATGGCAGATACTCTCAACGGATTTTAATCAGTTAGGCGTTTTGAAATTTCCTCGTAATGCTTCAGGACCAAACTTACCCACCAATTTGCACGTTTTCTGCGATGCCTCTGGCAAAGCATACGGCGCAGTAGCCTACTTAGTTAATAGTGCACAATCAATTTTGCTCACATCTAAAGCAAGAGTTGCTCCAATTAAGAAGAGATCTTTACCTCAAATGGAGTTGACTACATTGCTGGTGGGAGTACGATTGGCTCATTGCCTGACAAAGACACTCAATAATATCCACTTTGGTGAGATTGTCGTGTGGTCAGACAACGAGGCAGTCTTACGATGGGTAAGAAACAACAACAACAAAACTCCCTACGTCAGTAATCGCGTCAGGGAGATTCATGAGTTATCTGCTGGATATAAATTTAGACATGTTCCTACTAAGGACAATCCTGCAGATTATTTATCTCGAGGATTAACACTAAAACAACTTATCAAGTCTTCACTGTGGTTCAATGGACCTTCATGGCTTGTTGGTGGTCAGTGGCCCAAACAAAAGCCACAAGTCATAGTGACCAATATCACCACTCCCATGAAAGAACCAGAACCTCAACGAATCTTAGCCATTGATCCTCACAATTATTCTAACTTAAGCAAGTTATTAAGAGTAACTGCACATGTGTTTGATTTTCTTGCTAAGATAGGAATTCGACATAAGTTTCCCCATCCTATCCTCTACTGGATCAAACGTGCACAACAAGAGACATATGGAAGCGAATATGAAAATCTTCCAGATAAATTAACTAAGTCTCTAGGTATCTGGTATGATGCCAACACTCATAATATATTAAGATGTGGAGGACGTTTGCTTCATGCAAAAATTGATCTGGACACAAAGAATCCAATTCTTCTACCTCGTCACCACGTCATCACTAAACTTCTTGTTTCTTCTTGTTTCATCACCATCAATATGGTACCTTACATGGTGGAGTGTTAGATACTCTCACCGACCTTAGACAAAAGTACTGGCTTCCTCAAGGTCGTCAGACAGTTAAGTCAATTATTAAATCTTGTGTAATCTGTAAAAGATACGATGCTAGAGTATGTCCTTACCCAGGACCTCCACCACTCCCTGAAGAGAGAGTGGTTCATCTTCGTCCTTTCGAAACCACTGGTGTTGATTACACAGGAGCCTTACTCCTCACTGGCAACCCAGATAAGATACCAGTGAAAGCATACATTTGTCTCTTTACGTGTGCTACAACCAGAGGCGTACATTTAGAAGTCACTTCAGACATGAGTGCTGAAGCCTTCATCCAGGCCTTCCGCCGATTTGCAGCTCGCAGATCTTGTCCCAAATTAATGATATCGGACAATGGTTCCAATTTTCTGGCAGGAGAAGCTTGTTTACGAGAAGTCTGGAACCACCCAGAAGTACAGTCGGTCCTACAGAGACGACAATGTCACTGGAAATTCATAGCACCGAGAGCCCCTTGGCAAGGTGGGTTCTATGAGCGAATGGTAGGCACAGTCAAGAAGTGTCTAAGGAAAACTTTACACAGACAAAAGGTCAGTTACTCCGAACTCCAAACTATTGTTGTGGAAATCGAGGCGCGAGTCAATAACCGCCCATTAACCTACCTGCCTGATGATTTCACCCAGAGAGAACCTCTGAGTCCCTCACACTTGATCCATGGAGGTCTACTGAGCCCTCTCATCCCTTTAGCCGAAGAGGACCCCGTAGACCCGTCACATGTGACCAGAGGTGACTTGGTGGAAAGCTACCAGCATCTCTCCAGAGTTATTAACAGGTGGAATGAGGTGTGGACTCGAGAGTACCTCACAGCTCTACGAGAGTACCACTACGGAGCTTCGAGTCCTTACAATAAAGTGCAATTAAAACCAGAGGACCTAGTACTAGTCGACAGTGATGGACCAAGGTCAGAGTGGCCCATAGGCAAAACTGTTGCCATTCATCCAGATCATCAAGGTGTCCTGAGAGTAGTGAAAGTTTTATGCCGAGGCAACACTACTCTAAAAACTTTAGAGAAGCTGCTTCCTCTTGAATTGGCTGAGCGAGAACATCAGCCAGGTCTAGTTTCCCCAGTAATTTCCGAGGACAGTAATTCTGATCCTCCGAGCAACCGCCCCACTAGAGCTGCTGCTTAACAATGTAGGCGGAATCTGCAAGCCTATTACAACTCTGAACAAGAGTAATTCCTTTTACACCCAATTTAGATAACTATGATGATACTGCGGTGTGATGTCAAGTAACAAACCATTACAAGTCACTATGACCCAGGACATTCCCATCACAGTAGATTCTGTTGTTTAAATTGTGTGATTTAAAATCTTTAATTATTGTGTAGGCTATAAATAACATTATTTATCTAGAGTACTTGAGAGTTTACAGACTTAGAGATTTGTAACATACACATTACATGTCATAGCGACACCAATCTCAGATTTACTGTAGGCTTTCTTAATTATTAGCTTTAGGTAATTCATAATAACATGTTTCATTTGACATGAAATTAGCAAGACTTAAGTTTCTTGCAAGTCCTTAACAAATACGGGACATTCGTTATGTGTGTACTAACATACTAACATACTAATATTCACAACCAACTTCGGGATAGGTGTCAGTACTCCACATTACACTACGACCCTAGAACCCTCCCCCTGGAGTTATGTTGGAAATTTCCAACACTGAATACAACACTGTTGTATTCTCATTAATTATTACTAATTCTACTAATCATTGTAGTGAGTAAAATTAACCCAACGTAGAATTCACATGTACTAATAATTACCTCTGTACAGTAAGGCTAGAAATCTTACATCACCCGACGCCAGTATTGCGTCAGATTCCATTGTAATAAACACATTTATATCCAATGTGTCTTAGAATTGAGTTTGATTCTCTATAAACAACGGTGTTCTGTGTGATAATTAATTACAGATAAACTGATCTCCAACTAAAGCCAAATAGAGCGTTTATAGTTATAGCTGTTATCTAGTAATAAAATTAACGTCACGCGTGAATGCCCTGGAGAGATTATAATTCTTCTCCATTGTTCGTTTACTATCATAAAACGGACAAATAATAATATTTAACTCCTCCAAATAATAAACCCGTCCTAATCCGAACATTTCAAGCACAACTGCAAGAAATGACAATATCCATAATAAATAATTTATTTAACAAACGCGGGACGCGGAGCGGGGCGGAAGAGACGCCAGTCCACGTGTTGAAGCGCTCACGAGTAGACGTGTTCACGTGGTGCTCACGAGGAGACGCCATTACCCAGCCACCAGGGTAAACGCTATCAAATCTCCAGAAGAAAGTCGCCACTGTGAGGTGTGAAGAACCTTGCAGACAATACCTTCACCTGGTGTCAGTGTCATTTACGGAACCTGTTAAATTTGGTTCTATGTAACTCCACGTGACCGGCCAGTGAAGCGCGTCAGTATCTAGGATAGGCTAGACCGGAGCCTAGGACGCGAATTTCGGCAAGCCTTAACTTACACAGTGCCCATATTAGCTAAGTATCCTTATCCTTATTTGATGCATCTAATGGGGGTTAGGTTTATAGCTGGGTAGCTTGTCGTGACGACGTATGACAACTAAAAACTACAGGTTATTATTTCCTGCTGTTAATCTCGTTTTCTTGAATATAGATTCCTAGTAGTTTAATTTGTTACTACTGAAACTAATTTGATTTACAGCGTGGGTGAAGATTTCTTCGTGCTGTCATTCTCATGTTAACCACCTCCCAGTGTTCCATGACGAGTCCAGGGGAATCAGAAGACGAGTCGTAACTAACTTCTAAGGAATCGTCATTAAGCTAAGATTTCTTTGTATTCCTTGAATTATTATCTGTGCTTTTTACATGCAGAACCCTGTTCATTGGATTAACATGTGTTTATTAAAATTATTATTATACATATTCATAATCTATGTTCCCATTAGTGATAACGATGATGATTTCATAAATATTCATAGGATTAGATTATTATACATTGGACTGGTGAACGAACCACACTAGTTCCTGGACGTACTGAGTTCCAGTAATACCCCCCCCCCCCAATGTAGGTGTTTGAGGCTTTGATTCATTTAATTATACAGCCCATTAATTATTTCAATGATCATATTCTCTAGTATTTTATCCATAGTTACTGGTTCATCTAGAATTTTCTAATGATCATATTTTCTCAGTTTCCCTCTTTTACTAGAAAAGTGGGTGGTCCTTCGTAATTAATTTTACTATATTAATATTTAAATAATTAGAGTCAAGCCCCAAATGTCCCACATACCTTGCAATATTGTACTGTGGTAGAATTCATAGAATCCTCCCTAGGTGTCACAGATTGTGAAGAAGTTTTTCTACATAAGGTATAATGATGCACACCTTTGTTGCATCTACTGCATAACCATAGATGTACCACACAATTACTGGGATCATGAGAGCCCATGCACTTGGAGCATCTGTGTAATTCTTGTAGGCGTTTAATCCTGGCATTAAAGTTAGGATAAACATTGCACTTGTAGGTGACATGTTCTTGTTCACAGAACAGACACTTTCTTTCTCTTGCTGAGTTTGTCTTCTTAGTAGACACATTAGTTGTAGCATCAGAGGGAGATACTGAATAAATACCTACACTACCACTCCTTTTTCCAGTGCATGGAGTAGTCCTAATTTATCTTGTTCAAATTCGATTTTGGTTTAACTGAGTTGTCAAGGTTAGGTTGTTTAGACTCAGGTTTAATCTTATCATGAGTTTTCAACCTGTTAACCGTTATTCTCAGTCCCTCGAATATTTGCTCGAAAGTGAGAAACTCGGTTTTATAGTGTGAGCAGATTTCTGCTAAAATATTTCGAGGTAATTTCCTCTGTAAAAGTAACTTAATTGACCATTCTGAGGTTGGTACATCAACTTTAGTACCTAAGGCCTTCACTAGAGACTCTACTTCTACCCTGAACCTTTGAAGTGAGTCTGGTCGGTTATTTGGTGCATTCAGATCCAGTAACTGGTAATACAGGTTAGCTATACTCAACTCCTTGTTGCAATAATTCAACTTCAGTAGTTTTATAGCTTCCTCATAATTACTCACAGTGAGAGCTAGGTTATTTATTACCCATTTAGCCTCCCCTTTGAGAAGACTGATTAGGTAAGAGAATTTAGAAACTCTGTCAAGAGAAGATTTTTTATGTATATGATCTTCAAATGAAGTCCAAAATGTGTCCCAATTTTCCTCATCCAGCCCTGCAAATGTAGGTAAGTCTAAAGTAGGCAGACGAACCTCAGGTAATTGATTACTGGATTGAGACACAGGATTATTTGCATTGGATTTATGTTGATTTACTATATTGGATAGTACAATAAGTTTATCTTGAGTCTCATCTTCATACTGAGAAGTTTCTGTTAGAGTTTGATCTATTTTATCAGGATCAGTTTCAGCTGCATTCAGTAGGTTGAGACAAAACTGGATTGTAGATCTGACTTGATCAAATTTGAGATCAGCTACTCTCAATGATGTTTCTAGTTGATAGTAATCAATGGGAGTTGCTTTAGACAAAGTATCAGACTTATTAATCAGTCTGGTTAAATGACCTTTAAGGCCAATATAGGTTCTCCTTAACTGTTCAGGAGTAGCCATGGTGGCTTTATTCCAAGTTTCATAGGACTTGAATATGTATTGCTAATGTAGCTTGAGTGCTTGCTCATTAGTTGACAAGTAAATTGAATATAGCCTAAATTAGTCTGACTAATTTGCACTCTTCCTCACTCAAGGTTAAATGTCCCTACCTAACAATAAGTAGCTAAGGATTTTGAGCAGTGTTTGAATGTTACCATTAAACTTTCTTCTGGCTAGCTCTTCATTATCACCATTAGATGTAATAGTGATCATTCAGCAGCACTCAAAATTCATACACACAAATAATTAATACACAAAATAATTAATATGTATATACTCTAAATAGAGTTACTATAAAGTTTGAATCCCACCCTTGGTAGGATCAGCACAAGAATGAATAATGTAAGCACTACTGACTAGTTCAAGACTAGTTGAAAGGGTTTCTACTAAAGAAAGTTATTTAGTCTGCATTTGTGCAAAACTCAGCACAATCGCAGCCTAAATTCCTACCTAATAAAGGTTGGCATAAATTAATTTATGGTGCAATAATGTGAATATATATAGTTGTGCTGTGTTTTTGGGTTTTTTAGATTTTATAGTTTATATAAATGTGCACTTGCACACACAGGTGAATATACAAATATGTACAGTTAATTTTGGCTTGCTAGCCACAGCCTTTTATGGTGGTTGATTGTGTTGACCAACTTGTCATCTACATGGGTCCTAGACTCACCTGACAAGTGTACACCATCTCTTGCCAGGTTTTGCCTGTATGGTCTGGCTGTAAATTGAATGTAAGTGGCATCCAATCGTACTCTCTTCCTCAGCTGAAAGTTTATATATTTGGCAGCCCTTTGGTAATATTCTGAACTCACTCCCCATCGATTATTATTGGTTAGTTGGCGAGGTTCCACCAATGTGAACACTACTGAACTGCTAACAAGTTTAAGTGAGGAAATTATTGTTTTAAGGTGATTAATTACCTCAGCTGGGTGTCGAGTAGGATGGATGTCATTACCACCTAGATAAATAATAGTTAGATGGTGAGGCCATTCTAATGCAGGTGTTACTGTGGAGTTATTATAGAAATTGTGAGCTGTTGCTCCTAGTGACCTGAAGATTCTTACCCCAGTTTGAGGTATAGGTCTGAGTGTTGTGGGTAACTGACTGTGTCCCACTAGTGCTACTTTATACATGAGGTATAAACAGCAAATAAATGGGTGTGAATTAGGCTAACCTATGTGGTACACTGCCGGTAGCCACAATTAATAAAATGTGGTGAGTCTAGATTACTTCACACGGTGATTAGTTATGACTAATTAGTATATATCTGGTAAGAAGGACCAAAAGGTTGGATATCTGGAGCTTTAACTGTGACATTATGTTATTTGATTATTATGTTTAAAATAAATTGAAGGACCACCCACTTTTGAGAAAAAAAGAAAAACGAATAAAGGTAATTATTAGATTGACACTATAGAACCTGTGCCTATGTACGATAATTAAATTAACAATCACTTGAAGATAATGAATAGACTGTATTATTAATTAATTAAAGTCAAAGCCTCAAATATCAACATTGGGGGGGTATTTCTAGAAGTTCATATATATCTAGGAACCAGTGTGGTTCGTCACTAGTTCATTGTTGAGATAGTAACATGGCAAATCTGAACTAAATATAGATTCAAAGATTATGAAATGTTGAGCAGCAGTAAGAAAAACACCTTAAATACTAAGTCATAAATTCTGGCAGTAAATTATTTACTGTAAAGATCTTATATGAATTATATAGAAATTACTAATAATCTTAGCTAAAGTTATACGAAATGGGTGTCTTAGCTGTAAGACGACTTCTGTAACTTCGTTTCATCACTCATCCTCGTGGTCACAGGATCCCAATAACGAAAGAACCCGAAGTGAATATCATGAATGAAGACAGACAACTTGTCGACTCCTCATATATATGCTGCAATCAGGGAAATTTAAGTAGCATTTTATTAGGCTATGAATTATTTCAGTATTCATTGAAATTGAAATAAATGAAGAAAATCAACTAACGTTGTATTATTGTTGTTCTTGCTTCGTTACGACAAACTACCCACAAATATACGATCTAGGATGATGCATCAAACGAGAAGAGTATGCTTAACGTGAGCGTGTCAAACACTAAGGTCTGCCGAAACCGCGTCCGCCAGATCCATGCGTCCACTGCAGTACAAGCGCAATTACGGACCGTGGCTTCAATTGTTGATGCGTTATTAACTGGTAGAACACATGGGGAGGTAATTGGTGACTAATGGTGGAGCCGCCACGCAATTATTGTTGGAGAACTCTTCAGTCACACCACCACGTGTCTCGCCTCTCTGATCGCCAGGAATGCCTCATGAGCAATGACGTCTCCCTCAACCCCTCCTTTGCATTCACAATAGAATTTAGTAATCATGGAGAATTCTTTTCCGTGTAATTACTGATGTAATGCTTTAAAAGAATAGGGTTGCAATTATAGGAAATTAATTAATATCTATATTCTCGTTAAATGGTGTTAATCGAGAAATGGAGAAAATTTCTATTCCTTCATAGCATTCGTATGTAACAGATAAAACTGTCATTTAGTGATAATCGTAGTTAATAACTCTCGGTTGTTGAATCATTAGGAGTTATAGTATCCATAGTTTATTATTATATCGAATACAGATAAAAGTAGAGAACCATATTCAATTCTCTAACATATTGGTAATAAATGTGTCTAGATAAACATTATCTAACGCAATCCTGCCTCTCGAGGTTATGAGAATATTAGCAATAAATGCTCAGATATAGAAATATTAATTTATGTTAGCACTACAGTTAGTAGAGTTAATAGTTACTGTAATTAGCACACAATAGTGATGTATCGGTGTTGTAAATTTCCCACAGGAGATGGTGAGTGAGGAGAGATGGAGAGGAAGGGAGATGGTGAGTGAGGAGAGATGGAGAGGGAGGGAGATGGTGAGTGAGAAGAGAGAGAATGAGTTAGAGGAAGAGTGTCGGTGAACAGGAGGGAGTGAGAAGAGAGAGAATGAGTTAGAGGAAGAGTGTCGGTGAACAGGTGGGAGTGAGAGAAAGAGTGAGGGAGAGGTTGAGTAAGCTGAGCTAGAGATAATGAGTTTATGAGTCAATGAGACCCGGAAATGGGAATAAGAAAGTCGAAGACTTAATTGAGAACAACTAACGCGCGTGTACCGTGCGCTGATTGGCCCCCAGCTTGCACTTGGCGAGTGGCACCTATGACTGACAACCTGATAGGTGCCACTGACAACAGGATACGTGCCACTGATAACATGATATGTGCCACTGATAACATGATATTTGTAACTGATAACAGGATACGTGCCACTGACAACATGATACGTGCCACTGACAACAAGATACGTGCCACTGACAACATGATACGTACCACTGACAACATGATACGTGCCACTGACAACAAGATACGTACCACTGACAACAAGGAACGTGCCACTGACAACATGATACGTACCACTGACAACATGATACGTACCACTGACAACATGATACGTACCACTGACAACATGATACGTGCCACCGACAACAGGATACGTGCCACTGTCAGCAGGATACGTGCCACTGACAACAAGATCAGTGCCACTAACAACAAGATACATGCCACTGACAACAAGATATATGCCACTGACAACTAGATACATGCCACTGACAACAAGATACATGCCACTGACAACAAGACACGTGCCACTGACAGCAAGATACATGCCACTGACAACAAGATACATGCCACTGACAACAAGATATATGCCACTGACAACAAGATACATGCCACTGACAGCAAGATACATGCCACTGACAACAAGATACGTACTACTGACAACAAGATACATGCCACTGACAGCAAGATACGTGCCACTGACAACAAGATACGTCCCAAGGACAACAAGATACGTGCCACTAACAACAAGATACATGCCACTGACAACAAGATACATGCCACTGACAACAAGACACGTGCCACTGACAGCAAGATACATGCCACTGACAACAAGATACATGCCACTGACAACAAGATATATGCCACTGACAACAAGATACATGCCACTGACAGCAAGATACATGCCACTGACAACAAGATACGTACTACTGACAACAAGATACATGCCACTGACAGCAAGATACGTTCCACTGACAACAAGATACGTCCCAAGGACAACAAGATACGTGCCACTAACAACAAGATACATGCCACTGACAACAAGATACATGCCACTGACAACAAGACACGTGCCACTGACAACAAGATACGTGCCACTGACAACAAGATACATGCCACTGACAACAAGATACATGCCACTGACAACAAGACACGTGCCACTGACAACAAGATACGTGCCACTGACAACAAGATACGTGCCACTGACAACAAGATACGTGCCACTGACAACAGGATACGTGCCACTAACAACAAGACACGTGCCACTGACAACAAGATACGTGCCACTGACAACAAGATACGTGCCACTGACAACAAGATACGTGCCACTGACAACAGGATACGTGCCACTGACAACAAGATACATGCCACTGACAACAAGACACGTGCCACTGACAACAAGATACGTGCCACTGACAACAAGATACGTGCCACTGACAACAAGATACGTGCCACTGACAACAGGATACGTGCCACTGACAACAAGATACGTGCCACTGACAACAGGATACGTGCCACTAACAACAAGACACGTGCCACTGACAACAAGATACGTGCCACTGACAACAAGATACGTGCCACTGACAACAAGATACGTGCCACTGACAACAGGATACGTGCCACTGACAACAAGATACGTGCCACTGACAACAAGATACGTGCCACTGACAACAAGATACATGCCAGTAAAGATATTCTTCCGGTATGCAAAATATTCCAAGATGTTTGGAAGGGTTCCCAGAGCCAGTATCGACCTTGCCCAACATTCAAGACTTGACTTACAGAGATTTCTCGCTAAAAATCTTTCGTGTGAAGGATGGAGACAATAATAACAAGGTCGGAAAGTAAGACCTTTGGTATACGACATTAAGGCGGCCAAAGTGGGCGTCCAGGAGAAGCGTATACTGCTGCAGCTGCTCCCGGTATCTGTGTATACTGTGTGGTGTATACTGCTGCAGCTGCTCCCGGTATCTGTGTATACTGTGTGGTGTAGGAAATGGTTTATTCCACAGTGTGTGTGTGTGTGTCTGTACTCATCTGTTTGTACTCACCTTTTTGTGCCTGCAGGATCGCCGTTAATGATTGTAAGATGATAAATCTAAAAATAAATTTAATAAATTTACATCGAAAAAATGCTGGAAATAGGAGGAGAGAGAAGCGCTGAGCCATTACGACTAAATAGCACATGGAAGGGATCAGGATAAGGATTTGGGATGGAACGGGGGGGGGGGGGGGGGTGGAGGAAGCAAAGGTGCTCAATTACTTGGACGGTCGGGGATTGAACGCCGATCTGCATGAAGCGAGATCGCCGCTCTACCGTCCAGCCCAACCACTTGGGCTGGACGGTAGAGCAACGGATCCCGCCTTTCGATACTTGGTTTTAAAATTATGAATTGAATTTGCTTCCACAACCTTTGTGTGTGTGTGTGTGTGTGTCTGTATTCACCTAGTTGTGTTTGCGGGGGTTGAACTTCGCTCTTTCGGCCCGCCTCTCAACTGTCAATCAACTGTTTACTAACTACTATTTTCTTCTCCACACCACACACACACACACCAGGAAGCAGCCCGTGACAGCTGACTAACTCCCAGGTACCTATTTACTGCTAGGTAACAGGGGCATTCAGGGTGAAAGAAACTTTGTCCATTTGTTTCTGCGTGGTGCGGGAATCGAACCCGCGCTACAGAATTATGAGTCCTCGCTATCCACCAGGCTAACAGGCCCCTTATTGTAAGATGATTAATCTAAAAATAAACTTAATAAATTTACATCGAATATCCACACACACAACCCATGTGTGTGTGTGTGTGTGTGTGTGTGTGTGTGTGTGTGTGTGTGTGTGTGTGTGTGTGTGTGTGTGTGTGTGTGTGTGTGTGTGTGTGTGTGTGTGTGTGTGTGTGTGTGTGTGTGTGTGTGTGTGTGTGTGTGTGTGTGTGTGTGTTCCAATATTTTAAGTTTTACCTCGTTGCATCGAACAAATCACTCGGAAAACCTCTCTGACTTTAATGACAAAATAAGGCAATAGAATATTGTCCAGTCATAATAATAATACATTTGTGTTTTCCTAAATAATCAAGGATTTTCCTGTTTTGACCTTTGGTGCCTTCTCTTTATAATTACTTACCTTCTGTCTAGCCAATATAAACCACACTACATTATGTACACAACATTTGATAGACACAACCGCAAGAGGATATAGGCGAATTTGCATTCAGCCCATTTTGTAATTTCTTTACATTGTAAAAGCCACATTGATATTAAAATTCTTAGGTGTGTATATGGGAGAGTTGTTTTAAGTGCAAGGATGTACTGTACAAGCAGACTATTGAAAGTTTGAATCTATCTTAGGTTTGGACATAAAATTCTTAGTCATGTCAAGTCACTAGTAAATATGTAGAGCTCTTACTAGCGGGAGCAATATCTCCACCTGTCAGGTAGACAATTCGTACGACAGACGATGGTAATTTAGTCTTAAGTTATGTAATAAATGTATTAATCTGAAGTAAAATTCTCAAATTCTTTTTTAAAATACGCCTTGACTTTCTCAGTTAGATCTTTACTTTTCGTCCGACAAGTATTCTTATCATTAAGAAGCTCTTCCATGGTATTAACGTAGTCTCGTTCATGATGACAACCTCATTAGATTTATCAGTCAGTTATTTGCAAATCTCAAACTTTTTTTAATGTTTTAAACACTAATGAATCGATTCAGATAACTGACGGTAATTTCGTTTAGTAAGGAACTAACAGTAATTCCGTTTAGTAAAGAACTGTATATAATTAATATATACACAACCTTTGTATATATTAATCTCCTTCACCCAATCATAATCCTGACACAGAATCATCTTTTGTGATGATTATAATAGTATAATTATAATTCTGAGTCATAATCCTGACTCAGAATCATCAAAAATTTACTCTAGTCTGCCAGTCACAACCCATGTTCAGCTGAATGGAGCACAGAAAGCTCAATTCAGCCAATCCTAATCCTCTTTTTATCTCGAGTATCTTTCCCCCAACCAATCACACTTCAGCATGAGGCTCAAGACATCTTCATTATGAATATGTAAAAAACTTTCAGCGATCACGAGCTCTAATGGTTCCTCTGCACCTATGACTATTATTCCTTGCGTCATTTCCCTTAAAAGCGCCCTGATGTAACGACATCCTATTAACCATTTCTCTCCCATAGTGCCTTATGGAACATTTCCAAGTCCCCGGGACTCACGGAAAAAGTTTTGACAACAATTAAATGATATTTTCTGTCTCTGAAATTAAAATGATTTTGATTATTATTGTTATGTGGTAATTGTGATGTAAAGAAGTATTTGAGATATTACAATATTTCTGTGGTTATTATCTGCTTCCGCTCTTTGCTTTTATTTCTTGTCCAGAACGAAGGCTTCACAACGCTACTTCGTATTTACTGAGAACCTTAATCACTAATGTATTATCCTCAAACTAAGCTTCTTATCGGCACCTGGCAGCGTTGTGTCCCTGTGAAGTGGATAGATAAAGGAGGGTGAAAGCTGATTCCTTCTTCAGGAGAGTTACGCCTCTTTCTCCGTTTCCTCTAACCATCGGAAGGTCTCCGTCTCTTTTAGTCTTCATGGAGACTATGCCTTTTTTCTCTAATTTGTCTGCATCTTTTTCATATCAGGGAACCTTCGGTTCTCTCTCTTCTCCCTTCTTCTCCCAACGTCTGCATCTCTCTCTCTTCATGGTGTCTGTGTCTTGGTATTATGTCGTGAGAGCAAAGAAAATAGAACTTCAACTGAAATTTCTCACTTTAAATTACAGATCCATAGAGATTTATTGCAACCATTTTCTTTTATTATTTAGGTTCTTTCAATACGTTTTTGATATCATAAAATTTTGCAAATTTTAATGCAACATTTATCAGACTTAATTATATCAGACATTTGCATAGACCGATGATTTAGAGTTGAATAGGCAAAGGATTTTAAAATTATTTTAATATAAATCATTTAATAATGTTTCATCGAGTTGTTGTGATTTCAACTTCCATTCAGGATTATGAAAATAGCCATATCGAATGCCAAAAAAATTATTACTAAGTTAATCAGTTAATGCACCAACCTGTCAATCAATCTACCAGCTTATCAGTCTAACAGACTATCAGTCAGTCTACCAGCCTATCAGCCAATTTTCGTTTCTGCATCGTTTCAAAATGTATATGTAACATCATGGACAAATGTTTATGTAACACCATGGACAAATGTTTATGTAACACCATGGACAAATGTTTATGTAACACCATGGACAAATGTTTATGTAACACCATGGACAAATGTTTATGTAACACCATGGACGAATGTTTAAGTAACACTATGGACAAATGTTTATGTAACACCATGGACAAATGTTTATGTAACACCATTGACAAATGTTTATGTAACACTATGGACAAATGTTTATGTAACACTATGGACAAATGTTTATGTAACACTATGGACAAATGTTTATGTAACACTATGGACAAATGTTTATGTAACACTATGGACAAATGTTTATGTAACACTATGGACAAATGTTTATGTAACACTATGGACAAATGTTTAAGTAACAAAATGGATTAGTGTTTGTGTAATAAGAAAGGCTAATGTTTATGTAATACAATAGACCAATGTTTATGTAATTCCATGGAAAAATGTTTATATAATTCCAGAGACAATGTTTAAGTAATACCATACAATCTCTTCAACTCTACAGTATTCAACCCTCTAGATTGATCCAGACTTTAGCCTCCTCTAAAATATTATCTAAATTCCTCCTCTAAATTATACAGCCATCACCTCTCCATGCTCTCTTCCTCCAGAACTCACAAGACTCCCTCTAAAACTCTCTGACCAACCAGGAGCAGGCAAATATGTTAAGAAACACGAATGACCAATTGAAAAACTTTCAAGCAAATTTGGCAGAATGCGAAAAAAAACTTAACCAGATTTTTCGAGAAGGCCTCGAAATAGAACACAATGAACCGACGCCTTACTTAAATACCTACTCCCTCCTCATTCTCCAAAACTTGAAGTGAAAGTATTGGTTCCCGAGACTCGAACTCGGGCCCAAGCTACAGATAAAAATTAATCAATGGTTTAAAAAGTTTGAAAACCCTCTCAAGTAAATTAATAACACAATAAATAGTTCGATACGGTTATAGCCGAGACAAATGTGGCAGAGCAGTGAGGGAGAGCCCAATATCAGATGCGGCCGGATAGATTTTGTTCCTGTGTGTCAGGTGTTGATAGTTAAGAATATTCAATAGAGCCGTAATGCAACGCTGAGAGGAAAAGAGAATGAGTGAGACTGATGTTTTGGCTGAGTAATACTAAGTCAAGGAAGGTGCTGCACTCAGCCAGGGACCAGACGCAGCCGCTGGGATGGTAATATTGGGACAGGGATGGATCTGCACTCAGCCAGGGACAAGACGCAGCTGCTGGGATGGAAATATTGGGGCAAGGAAGGACCTGCACTCAGCTAGGGACCAGACGCAGCCGCTAGGGTGGTAATATTGGGACAGGGATGGATCTGCACTCAGCCAGGGACAAGACGCAGCTGCTGGGATGGAAATATTGGGGCAGGGAAGGACCTGCACTCAGCTAGGGACCAGACGCAGCCACTGGGATGGTAATATTGGGACAGGGAAGGTGCTGCACTCAGCTAGGGACCAGACGCAGCTGCTGGGATGGTAATATTGGGACAGGGAAGGTGCTGCACTCAGCCAGGGACATGACGCAGCCGCTGGGATGGTAATATTGGGACAGGGAAGGACCTGCACTCAGCCAGGGACAAGACGATGCTGCTGGGATGGAAATATTAAGAGAGGGCGGTGAGGGGTTCTCAGATTTGCACTGGAACAGCAATACTGATTTCAAGGGGATGACACAATTCCTCGACATTGTTCACCGGATTTTGAACAACGGTATGATGTACACATCCAGGTGAGGAGACGGGTAGACAGTGGTAGAAAAAGTATAGGAGAAAGACTGTCAGATTGAGGCAAGTAAAACGACGACAGTCATAATGTCTGAGTCTTATTCACAATTTACTTTTAAAATTTTGGACTATTAATTACAGTTTTTAATGATAAAATATCTACCGTGTTTAAGGGAAGAAAAATTTACTCAGCGTCTTTTATACATCTGAGTTGTTTCTTCTCTCTCACTCTGAACTCTCCTCTCTCTCACACAGAACTCTCCTCTCTCACACAGAACTCTCCTCTCTCACACAGAACTCTCCTCTCTCACACAGAACTCTCCTCTCTCACACAGAACCCTCCTCTCTCTCACTGTACTTTCCCTCTCTCTCTCTGCACCCTCCATCTCTTTCTTCTTTCATTCTTCCTTTCAATCTCACTTTACCTTGCACTCTCTTACTCAAACTGCTCTCTCTCTCTTTATATCTCTTTATATCTCTTTCTTTCTCACTCTCTCTCTCCCTTTCTCTCTCTCTCTCTCTCTCTCTCTATATATATATATATATATCTCTTTCTCACTCTCTCTCTCCCTCTCTCTATATATATATCTCTCTCTTTCTCACTCACTCTCTCTCTCTCTCTCTCTCCCTCTCTCTCTCTCTCTCTCCCTCTCTCTCTCCCTCTCTCTCAATATATATATATATATATATATATCTCACTCTCTCACTCTCTCCCTCTCTCTCTCTCTCTCCCTCTCTCTCTCTCTCTCCCTCTCTCTCTCTCTCCCTCTCTCTCTCCCTCTCTCTCTCTATATATATATATATATCTCTCTCACTCTCTCTCTCCCTCTCTCTCTCTCTCTCTCTCTCTCTCTCTCTCTCTCTCTCTCTCTCTCTCTCTCTCTCTCTCTCTCTCTCTCTCTCTCTCTCTCTCTCTCTCTCTCTCTCTCTCTCTCTCTCTCTCTCTCCCTCTCTCTCTCTCTCTCTCTCTCTCTCTCTCTCTCTCTCTCTCTCTCTCTCTCTCTCTCTCTCTCTCTCTCTCTCTCTCTCTCTCTCTCTCTCTCTCTCTCTCTCTCTCTCTCTCTCTCTCTCTCTCTCTTTATATATATATATATATACATATATATTATTAAATATGACCGAAAAAGTAAGATTAATAATTCTAACACGAATTTTCTCAATCTTTCGTACATTACGCTTCACTGTTGGAGGTAAATCAAAAATCACTTCTCCAAAATTCATTTTTATTTTTAGTCTGACGCGACACGGGCGCGTTTCGTAAAACTTATTACATTTTCAAAGACTTCACAAATACACAACTGATTAGAACGATAGATACAGCGATCGTTCGATAGATACAGCGATAGCAGGCGGCTTGACGTTTGCGAGGCACTACACATCAAGAAGTCAACACCAACAATCAACAGCCAATTATTGCACAACTATATTCTACCCACCTCAAGACTCCGCTCCAATATAGAAGCATCAAGAAATATGGACCAATAGGCTTTCTACAAACACTTCTATTCAATACCCATTGTTTCTGTTCTGTCTTGTGTTGATACTTTTAATACCCTATTAATATCCCCTCCTGTTCTGTCTTGTGTTAATGCCACATCACCCTTCCCACCTCACTCAAATGTAGATATAAAATCAGAGATACGTTCTAATCAGTTGTGTATTTGTGAAGTCTTTGAAAATGTAATAAGTTTTACGAAACGCGCCCGTGTCGCGTCAGACTAGAAATAAAAATGAATTTTGGAGAAGTGATTTTTGATTTACCTCCAACAGTGAAGTGTAATGTACGAAAGATTGAGAAAATTCGTGTTAGAATTATTAATCTTACTTTTTCGGTCATATTTAATAATATATGTCTACAGGAAAGACTGCTACCAAAATATACTAATATATATACATATATATATATATATATATATATATATATATATATATATATATATATATATATATATATATATATATATATATATATATGTATATATATATATATATATATATATATATATATATATATATATATATATATATATATATATATATATATATATATATATATGTATCTCTCTCTCTCTCTCTCTCTCTCTCTCTCTCTCTCTCTCTCTCTCTCTCTCTCTCTCTCTCTCTCTCTCTCTCTCTCTCTCTCTCTCTCTCTCTCTCTCTCTCTCTCTCTCTCTCTCTCTAGCGACGGTCTCGCATCATGCAGGTCGGCTTTCAATCTCCGGCACCTCTGTCATTGAGACCATATGTACATCCCTGCCTTTCTCCTGGTAATTATCTTACCTTGCTACCTCTCTAGATTGTTACAAAAGAGATAGTCACTATGAAAAACAATCCTTGACACATGTGTCCGCTCTTCACCACCACTGTTATTGTTATGCCCTTATGATCACGGATACATGTGTTATGTCTATATCAGGAGATACAGGTGAAAGTTAATCTCTAGAGCTGTTGACATTGTGTACAATTTTCTGAAAATAAAGCTCCTTTTCTCTACGATTGTGATTGTTTTGAAATGTGTTCATAAAATCTGATGCATGGATATTATTGACGTAAATTGAAATATTTTTTTTTTAATTTTTTCTTTGCATTTGTTATTTTTTAGGTCAATTGTTCCCTGTAAATCAAAGGTATTGTAATTTACAATAAATTTATGTTTTGTTTAGTCTACGTAAGTCACGACATTAAATTGTTATATAGATTTCAATATACATCTTATTTTATTCGTAAGCAGAATGTCGGTCAAGTTCTCTTTGTTTTGTCCGACAACACAACGTGACCTAACCTCACCGTCCAGCCTGCACCCATAACACGTTCACACCTGGCCTAACAACCCATAGTGTGCCCATGACCTGACCTAACCTGACTCCCTAGCTTGACCTCATTACTGTCATCAGGATCCAGTAAGGCAGCTTCATCTGTTACTCTCCCATCTCCTGGGCTGTCTTCATAACTCTTGACCACACTGTATCTCTTGGGAGATTTGAGAATGCACGTTCAGTATTAATTATGTTTCAGAGTAAAGCTTTGTTCTATTGCCGTGTTTTCTACACATTAATACTGGTATACAGAGTATTAATGGTGTGTATAGCTTGCCAACACAGGATGGTGGCTCCCCTCTCACTGCCTCTCTGGCTCCACAACTGTCAATATGTTATTCAATATGTTATTCAAAAGATTATATCTTTTGAGTTGTACGTGGAGTCGACTCGGTTTCGAATCCACACTCTGTCCCTAAGGTTTTATCACAAATATCCCGGTATTATGAGCTCTTTGATCGCCAGATTAGATCCTTATAATTAGATACCTTCTTATATATGAGGATTGGAGGAAAATCAGGTCTCTCTGCTTTCTTTCTTCTTTAGGGGGGGGGGGAGGGGTTTACTTTTTCCGATTCTCTTTTTCTCTCCTTATTAACACTCTTATAGTTAGGGTTCAAGGCTCCTTCCTCCGCCGCCATCAAAGGTGTTCATCGCCTTTGGCAGCGCATTCACATTTTATTCTCTCTTCTTTGTCTTGTCTCTGAACTTGATTTTGAGAACATTACTAAATACATTTTTTCGTGGGCGACATCATATGATTATTTAAAGTTTCTCTGAAAATTATCAAGATCTGATACACCGGCAATGTGGACACGTGAGTGTATTCACAGACACACTAACACTTCACTCAATGACTCACAAACACATTGGCCCACTTCATTCAAGGACTCATAGACACACTTGTGCCCTTGCACACTTCACACAAGATCTCCTAGACACATAGGATGTAACACAAAACACTTGTCTAATTCCCAGGTACACATTATACTGCTAGGTGAACTATGGCATGAGGTGAAAGGAAATTGTGCCGCCCAAACGTCTCGCTCTACCCGGGAACCGGACCAATGACCTTTCAGGTCATGAGCCAACAGCGCTGACCAGCACGCTGCAGGATCTTGCTGGCATCCCTGATGATTCCCAGGTGATGTAATGCATTTGTACACAACACAATTCAACATTATATCGTATTACATTTTTCCTGCCTTGCCTCTATCTGTATATATTAATATCATTCTTTGTGCTCGCCTCATTTGAGAGTGGCTTTGTTGGCCAGACATGCTCACCCTCTCTATAAATTGGATAAATTAGCGCATCAAAGGGATGCTGGAGGTATTGAACTTTAGAAGGCAGAGGGGAACCCATGGCTGTGTAATCAATTTCGTTATTGGTGTTTTGGAAATAAATGGAAATGTGACTAAGAAAAAACTTCAGCCGCCATACAGGTCGTCAGCCTCAACAAAACAGAGGAGCTCTTGCTCTGGGACACAGAGTACAGACTCGTGTGGGAGATAAACACAGAGACGAGGTAACATACGGACTCCCATGGTCGAAGAGAGGAAGGCTGTCTGGTTTATGGAGATCCCGCTAGGTCAACAACAGACCTCTTTCAACCCACAACAGCCGTTTGACTCCCGGGTACTTGCTAGGTGAACAGGGGTAGTTTGGTGTAAGGAATCGTCCTGAAATTATTTTTTGTTGATATCAGCCTTTTGCACCAGGTGCAGGAAGTATTGCAGAAGTCACTGATTTACAAATGAACGAGGCATCTCTGTGAGTGACTCCCACTGCAGTAAGGGTGGTCGAAGTGACCAGAGATTTTGTACTATATTTAACACAAATATATGCATGAACATAGCAGAATGATCTTCTCTGTGCAGTACTGTGCCTTGGCTCCTGGAGAATCACTTTCGTCTTATACTTAAGACTAGTACCTCAGCAACATGTCCAGCTGCAAGAAAACAGTTTTTCAGAACCCTGCGTTGCAAATTTTTGATGTTTTGTTTCACCTTACTCCATTAATGCCTTATATTATGATAGATATCGTGAGGAGACATTCACATATGGGACTAATAGAACAAGAACCCGGCAATGTGATGTTATAGTGGCCAGAATACGCCTGGGATATAGACGTATCTGGCAGCTTTCTCAAAACCCAAATGTCGAGTACACAATGTGTCAACTTTGTGAAAGAGAAAACATGCACTCTCTTGAACATTATATTGTAGAATGTCCCATACTGACTGACTTTCGCCCTCCTGGGCTAAGGTATGCTGAACTATGTAGTTACTATATGAGTACTGGAACACTTGATGATATATTGGACTTGTATCCAAAATTGACCATGTAATATATCAATCATACAATGTATATATATGATGTAACTATATAACCTGAGCTTGTAAAAGCACCTTCATCACCTTCAGTGATTAAGTGCTTAATTGCACACTAGTTTCTTTATCAGCTACCTCACCCTGTCAGGGTAAATGAGACAAATGTATGTGAATGCATGTGTATGTGTATATATGTATGTGTATGTGTGTGTGTGTGTATGTATATGTATGGATATAAAGCATATATGGAAGCTGATCAGATTACATTTCACCTTTGTGAATGTTCATTAATGACACTATGTAAAAGACACATCTAACACTTTATGTAGGGCATACGTAAATCTGTGTATCTATGTATTTACGTATGTAGGTTAGCATAGCATTTTAAAAGCACCGAATCACCTTCTGTGGTTGAGTGTTCAATAAACCCTTGAACTATATGTTTAACACTTCTCTAACCCTGTCCATGGAGGACAGAAGAAAATGTATATATTCTGGTTAGCATTGTAAATGTCTGGCCACGTCTGTGGTAGAAAAAAAAAAAAAAAAAAAAAAAAATGCCTTATATCTTCTATAATTAATCTTAATATTTTCCTCTCTGCCCATTAACCCTTAATGTTGTCATCTTCCCTAATGCCAAAATGTTTTCCTCCGAGAAACCTTGAAGTTTTCATCACCTCAGTTGCCAAGATGTTTCTGGCGACGAAGTGATTGATGAGTTATCTACTGAACAGGATCGTACACCGTGTAGGAGGGAGTTGTCTGTCGTCAAGGATAGGCTATATATCGTTAAGGAAAGGCTGTCTGTCGTCAAGGAAAGAGATGGTCGTGAAGAAT